>NC_088192.1:930000-1047500 GCF_028769735.1 Zonotrichia leucophrys gambelii | reverse complement strand
TTCCAGGCTTTGTTAGTTTTAGTTTTGAGGGAGTTGAGATTTTTGTTTGACGTCTTAATTTGTCTGTCAGTCAGCAGCAGCAAGTGCAGTGCTGTGTGTGCTCTGAGTGCTGCAGGCAGTGCTGGGTGTCCCTGGGTGAGGAGGGCTCTGAGTGTGGCTGTTCCCAGGCAGTGCTGGGTGTCCCTGGGTGTCCCCAGGCTCTGTCTGTCCCCATGCTGTGAGTGCCCTGTCTGTCCCCAGGCTCTGTCTGTCCCCAGGCTGTGAGTGCCCTGTCTGTCCCTGAGCTGTGAGTGCCCTGTCTGTCCCCAGGCTGTGAGTGCCCTGTCTGTCCCCAGGCTGTGAGTGCCCTGTCTGTCCCCAGGCTGTGAGTGCCCTGACTGTCCCCAGGCTGTGAGTGCTCTGACTGTCCCCAGGCTGTGAGTGCCCTGACTGTCCCCAGGCTGTGAGTGCCCTGTCTGTCCCTGAGCTGTGAGTGCTCTGACTGTCCCCAGGCTGTGAGTGCCCTGACTGTCCCCATGCTGTGAGTGCCCTGTCTGTCCCTGAGCTGTGAGTGCCCTGTCTGTCCCCAGGCTGTGAGTGCTCTGACTGTCCCCAGGCTGTGAGTGCCCTGTCTGTCCCCAGGCTGTGAGTGCCCTGTCTGTCCCTGAGCTGTGAGTGCTCTGTCTGTCCCCAGGCTGTGAGTGCCCTGTCTGTCCCCAGGCTGTGAGTGCCCTGTCTGTCCCCAGGCTGTGAGTGCCCTGTCTGTCCCTGAGCTGTGAGTGCTCTGTCTGTCCCCAGGCTGTGAGTGCCCTGTCTGTCCCCAGGCTGTGAGTGCCCTGACTGTCCCCAGGCTGTGAGTGCCCTGTCTGTCCCTGAGCTGTGAGTGCCCTGTCTGTCCCAGGCTGTGAGTGCCCTGTCTGTCCCCAGGCTGTGAGTGCCCTGTCTGTCCCCAGGCTGTGAGTGCCCTGTCTGTCCCCAGGCTGTGAGTGCCCTGTCTGTCCCCAGGCTGTGAGTGCCCTGTCTGTCCCCAGGCTGTGAGTGCCCTGTCTGTCCCCAGGCTCTGTCTGTCCCCAGGCTGTGAGTGCCCTGTCTGTCCCCAGGCTCTGTCTGTCCCCAGGCTGTGAGTGCTCTGACTGTCCCCAGGCTGTGAGTGCTCTGTCTGTCCCCAGGCTGTGAGTGCTCTGACTGTTCCCAGGCTGTGAGTGCTCTGTCTGTCCCCAGGCTCTGACTGTCCCCAGGCTGTGAGTGCTCTGTCTGTCCCCAGGCTGTGAGTGCCCTGACTGTCCCCAGGCTGTGAGTGCTCTGTCTGTCCCCAGGCTCTGACTGTCCCTGAGCTGTGAGTGCCCTGTCTGTCCCCAGGCTGTGAGTGCCCTGTCTGTCCCCAGGCTCTGTCTGTCCCCAGGCTGAGTCTCTCTCTCTCTCCCCAGACGCAAGTCCCGCTCTCCCTCCCCGCGGCGCCGATCGTCTCCCGTGCGCCGCGAGCGGAAGCGCAGCCACTCGCGCTCCCCCCACCACCGCACCAAGAGCCGCAGTGCCACCCCTGCCCCCGAGAAGAAAGAGGCCACTCCTGAGCCAGAGCCCTCCGTGAAACCAAAGGAGACCATTGTGCAAGAGGCAGCTTCAAACAGGTGAGAGCTCTGTGTGTAGAGCCATGTGTTGCCTTTAAAAAATTGAATTATTATTCTAATACCTCATTGGAGCTTGGCTTGGGCAATGCCTGCTCCTCCCTGTGCCTCTGCAACAGCCAAAGCATTTATTTAAGAATCTTCAGTGAGGTTTCTTTGTCCTCTAGAATTCTAAGGGCAGTGTGCTTTGCTGCCACTGTGATTTCATTGTCCTGCTCATCATTGACACTTGTGACAATGTCATGTTGACTTCCAGCTGGTTGTCACCATGTAGCTTCTATGTTACTTATTCTTCTTGAATCATTGTACCACATTCTAACTCTTTTCACAATTCTGGAGCAGTTTGTCGGAGAATGGGCAGGAGAACGTTTGTTGTAGGGGAATATCTTGGCAGCTTCTTAAATGCAGGCTGTGGTTTGTATATGCTTACAAATGAAGTCCTTATTTTTGACAGTGATATCCCAAAAGCTCCTAAACCTGAACCACCTGTACCAGAGACTAAGGAAACTTCACCAGAACGTAATTCAAAGAAGGAGAGGGAGCGGGAGAGGGAGAGGGAGAAGGAGAAGGAGAAGACTCGTCAGAGATCCCCATCTCGGTCCAAGTCCAGGTCAAGGTCCCGGTCCCGTTCTCCGTCTCATTCCCGACCCAGAAGGCGCCATAGATCACGGTCAAGGTAGGGCTTCAGGTGCTGACTGTGAAGCTTGAGAATGTTTTCTGCTGCAGGTGCCACCTAATGTTCTTGGTCAATGGTGTTTTTAGAGGTGTTGAGCTGTGGATGTTTTGGGCCAAATGAGAAGGATGCATTTAGTGTATAAATGTGTTTGGGAGTGTTTTGTTTGTATTGATTTATGAGAAGATGCTCATGGTGACCAGCGCTGATCAGAGAAGGAATTCAGCTGCTTAATATTGATAATGAGAATTGTGTAGCCTTTCTGTAGGACAAGGGTTTGATGCTGAAAATGCTGAAAAATACTTGACCATTTTTTTTTTATTATTCTACTACTTAACAGAGTGACGTTGTTAAACTTCAAAGCCCTGATTGTGTCTGTACATTTGGCATCCTCACCTAGAGGATGCACTTGGAGGAAGGCAACTCTGCACTCAGTGCCCCGAGGATACATTTCCTCAACTCTGGAAGTTAGCTGGTTGCTTTTCATTGGAATTTCTGATTGTGACAGGTCTTACTCCCCTAGAAGGCGACCCAGCCCGCGGCGCCGGCCGTCCCCGCGCAGGAGGAGCCCGCCCCGCAGGATGCCTCCCCCCCCCAGGCACAGGAGGAGCAGATCCCCCGTCAGGCGGTAAGAGCCCTGCTTTTTGAGACAGCTCAAGTGCTAAACCTGCAAAGCTCAAGGGAACTGTAGCTGTGTTAGCAAAATTCCCTGTTCATCTCACCTCAGCAGTGGCAGGTGTGTGATCAGAGTGATGGGAAAACTGCACTGTCACTTTTCCTCAGTGTGCTGTGGGGGAACACGGTTGCAGATGTGAAATGATTTCTTCTGAGTTAGGGTAGTGATGAGAATTCCACCTTTTTGAAAAGTGGCAATTTCAGAGCTTTTTTTTCTTTTTTGCTTCTTCAAATGGCTCTGGGTAGCTCCCAGCACAGGCTGACATGATGTCCCTTAGGGCTTTTTGGCTTAAGTCTTCATACTTTTCTTTCCTGACTGGGGAAAAAAATGAGAACAACTTGGGAATTTTACTCATTGGGAATTTTTAATTATGACTTGTATTTCTATCACATAAAATTAAACTTGGACTTGAAGTATGTTTCTTCTTCATGTTCTCTTAAGGTTCCTCAAGATTTGCCCTTTGGTGTTGCAAGTCACATTTTTCACAGCATAAGAATTGCTCTAGAGGCAAAGCTCTTAGCTGCCTTGCAAAGTAAATGATGTGCTTTTGGCAGTGTCAAAATAGACATTTGTCTTCATGGGGAGAGAATAGCTTCTGAACCTTTTCATAGGAAGAGAATCAAAGTGATGCTTCTTTTGTACAGCAGTTGTTTTTGAGGAAGGAACATTTCTCTTCCTTTTTGTGCCAAGGTGATGACTATTTCCTGAGTTTGTCAATATGTTCATTTCACACAGTTACTGGGAAAACTGTGAAAAGTATCAAACATGTATGTTGCAAGATGTACAAGAGCACCCTTTCAGCAAATGTTTATCTCACTCAAGGTAGGGTTTCTTTTTTCCAGGTTCTCAGGAATTCTGCAGCCAAAGGTGGATTCTGCAGGTACACAATTGCAACAGAACTTGCCACAAATTTTGCCGCAGAATTCTGAGGCCCTACCTTTTAAAATTGCAAAGTAAAGATGAAAAACTAAAACATAAGGATGGATAGATGGATTCTGAATTGTTAAGTTGTTAAGTTGTCTGAAATTTTCACCTCCTGGTGTAAAACTTTTTAGTGTCCTTGCACACTATCTGCTCTGGAGATCGTTAAGTGACACGTGCTAATGCAGACAATTCTCTTAACCACCCAAAAGTTAGAGAGCCCAACCAAAACTAATTGTTTCCAGGGGCAAAGCTTAGCTGTAGCCTGTAGATTGACAGAAAGCCAGTGAAGGTGACACTAACAATTTTTAGCTCACTATTATAGTTAAGAATAACTGTGAAAGATTGGTCGTTATCCTCCTCTTCTCCAAAGCCAGTGTTGGCACAGTCCACCATGTTTGGGAAGTGCTGTTGTCTGTGGCTCAGTGTCTGTGCTTGCAAACAGCCGCAGTTCTTTGTTCTTTGTGCTGACATGTTCGGCCGGCCAGGAGCTGATGTGGCTTTGCTTTGCAGGAGAAGACGCTCCTCGGCCTCGCTGTCCGGCAGCAGCTCCTCCTCGTCCTCGTCGCGCTCCCGCTCTCCACCAAAGAAGGCTCCCAAGAGACCCGTGTCCAGCCCGCCCCGCAAAACGCGCCGGCTCTCCCCCTCTGCCAGCCCCCCCCGGCGCCGCCACCGGCCCTCGCCCCCCGGCAGCCCCCCGGCCAAGCCGCGCCGCTCGCCCACGCCCCAGCAGTCCAACCGCGCCCGCAAGAGCCGCGGCTCCGTCTCGCCCAGCAGGGCCTCAGGTGAGGGGCACTGGTGTAGTGTGTTGTTAAGTTTCTTGTGTTATTCCCCCAATTTATGTATTGTTCTCCCCTATTATGTGTAAAATGGTTTCGTTCCCCCAGTTTTTCCCGCCACTGCTAGCCTGTCAGCTAAGTTGCTATAGTAACCGCTATTCATAGTTGCCGATGTGTAATTGCTCCTCCCCTGGTTTCCCTTATAAGTGAAAGTTGTTTCCTCCCTGTCCAGTCAATCACTCCCTTTCTCCTCCCAGGTTTCGAGAACCTTCTCCTCTCTGGAGATGGTGGTTGGCTGGGGTCCCAGGACACCTCCTTTACCTTTTGGTTATTGGTCTCCATGGAGTGTCAGTTCTGTGAAGTTCATCCCCTCACCTTTCCCGATTGGTTCCGCCTGTACCCACCCCCCCTCCTTTATAATCCTGTTTTCACCCCCTATGAAGAAACTTTTTCCCGGTTGGTTTCCCCGCGTTTGGATCCCGCAACACCTTCAATAAACCGATGTTTAACCCCCGGGAAATGGTCAGCTCCGTTCCTCCCCTATACCAGCGGTGTGAGCCAGTCCGCAGCCAGCACAGCCCGAGGCCCTCAGACGCCGAAGGGCGCTGGCCAGGAATTGCAGAGGGGCGTCGGCCTTTCGCCCTCAGCTAGTCGGACTCTAAACTTCGGGCCACATATGCCCACCTCTGCAGGGCACCAGCACAGCTGGGTTCCCTGTGGGACTGCTGTCCACCTGTGCCTGTTGAAGGAATGGTGTGAATTGCAGCTGAGCTGTTGCATTTTGTCTTGTAGCGCCCAAACATAAGAGTACTGAGAAAAGAGAGTCTCCTTCGCCAGCACCCAAGCCCAGGAAAGCAGAATTGTCAGAATCAGGTACGGCTCTGGCTTCTCAGCTCTGCTGCTTGGTGTGGGGTTTTCAGTCAGAAATGCTTGGGCAGGGAAGTGCTGAGCCCTTCTGGAAATCTGGCATTGAAAGCAAGAGTTTTCAGAACTCTGAAGGTGATCACTCCTGCTGCCTCATTGTATCCGAGATTGCTTGGAATGAAAGTTCTGCCAAAGTGTATTCCAGCCTTATGTTATCCTGAGATTTGAGTGAGGGAAAACCCCATACCTGATGGTGTGCTGTCCATAACTTTGCTTCTGCCTGCATAGGCAAATCTGTATCCCTGGTTTGAGTGCCCTGTCCTTGTGTGTCCTTTCAGAAGAAGACAAAGGAGGCAAAATGGCTGCAGCAGATTCTGTCCAACAGAGGCGTCAGTACAGGAGGCAAAATCAACAGTCTTCATCTGGTATGGAGCACAGAAATTCCCGAAAACTGCGTTGTAGTTTCCTTTTGCAGGAAGTAGTTAAGTTCAAATACAGATTAAAACTATTTGCTCAGTGCTCTCAGTGCTATTGTAAACTTAATTACAGATTTGCCGCTCATAATGAGGTCACTTTAATTATTACTCAGGAGGAATAAAAGTGACTTTTAAAGGTCATTACATCTTTTCTTAATGGGTTTGCATCTTTAAAATTGCGCTTCTAAACTCTTAACATCACGCACAAATATTGTAATGTGATTACATCATCTCTCCTTACTTTGGCCTCTTTATGCTTGAGATCAGTAAATTCCCCTGGGTATTTTTGTCCACATAGTTTCAAAAAGCAGCTGCAGTTCACCTTTTAAATTATCTGTCTAGCCAAATTTTATGGGGACAGTTTTTTTACCCAGTAGATTTATTTATCACTTAAGTTCAGCCAATGCCTTCAGCCAATCCGTTTTAAATTTTGGGTTCTCGTTTTATGGGAGATGAGGTTGGTTTGAACTGCAGCAGTGACCAGTATCTCAAAGATCATTTTCCAGAGAGTGATTCTTTCTGTGTTTGCAGATTCTGGTTCTTCATCTTCCTCAGAAGAGGAGAGGCCCAAGAGGTCGAACGTGAAGAACGGGGAGGTGGGCAGGCGCCACCGGCACTCGCACTCGCGCAGCCCCTCGCCCCGCAAGCGCCAGAAGGATTCCTCCCCTCGGTAACTCCTGAGCTCAGCTCATCCCTCCTGCTGTTTCTGTCTGTCTCTCTGCAACTCTCACCAAATGCACATCAAGTCATGCCCACTCTGCCCAGACTTCTTTCAAGGTTTCCTTCCCATTACACTCATTTGGCAGAAATTGCTCTGACCTTTCTTTGATGGTGTTCGTTTTTGCCTCAGACCCGTGGCAGATAGATCTGTTTTGTTTTGTTTTGTTTTCCCTCCACTGCTCTCAGGATGCAGATGGAAAAGAGGTGGCAATCACCAGTGATGAAAAGGTTGGTTAGAAATTCATCTCTTAAACAGGCTGTCATTTATTTTGGCATGGATAAGCATTTGCCATCCTTTTGTCCTTTGCACATTCACAGTGAGGGAAATCCAGACTGATGTGCTCCTTCTTTTGTTGGAGCTGGAACCATTTCACTGGCAAAAACAGAAGGAACCTGCTCTGTGTCCCTCACTGCTCACCCCTTGTTAATTCACATCAGCCTGTGACATCAATAACTTTGATGCTGTTCCATCCCACTGATGCCTGGAAACAGCTGAACACTTGTGTTCCTCAGGGGCTCCTGGCTCCAGACACCCAGCTTTGGGTGAGCAGTGTTGGGTTCCTGCTGCCACTGACTCAAAGCCCTCCTGCACACTTGCAACCAGCAATTAAGATCTTGATCTTCTGGGTCAGAGATGATTGGAGTTTTCAAAACTCTCCTTCCTCAGTTCAAGGGATATTTGAAGCGTTGGAAGTAGACAATCAGTAAAACAGCAGTGACTTTTTTATTTGTGACACTTTTTGCTCTGTGTTGGTCTAGAAATACAGAAAGGTGGAGGAAGCCTGATGGGTTTATTAATTGGATGTAATGACCCTTGAGCAGGCTGTAATTAAGCCTTAGCTAGCAGATACTCCCAGCACACATCATGATGCAGGAGATAGGGATGACTCCCTCACCATTGCAGACCTTCCTAATTATGGATCCTGTCAAACATTTCTATGGAAAACAGGTTGGGATTCAAAGGCTTTGATCTTGTTTTGCAACACACTGAATTCACGTCCTGCCTGTTGCATAAATACATGTTTAATTAGGACAGTTGGTACATTTGAAGGCTGGGGGTTTTTTGGATCATAAAAGAACATTGTATTTTGGAGCAAACTCTTATCTATAAAAGTGTGTTTCTTTGCCTTGGAGAACAATACCCAGCATGTTTGAAATCAGATCTCACTTAATGTAAATGAGCTGCTTTGCTTTTTAATTGCTCTCAATTTTCCCTTATCCAGTCATTTTATCTTAATTGCTTTTTTTAAAAAAAGGAATATTTCTCTTTGCCAGTATTCCTTGCCTTTAAAATTCTATGCAAGAATGTGTTGGATTAAAATTCCCCCTTCCAGAAGTCTGTTGTAAACCCTGCAAAGCAGAAAATGGCTAATTTGGTGAACAGTTTCGATCCAGAGAGCTGCAGTTTAGCAGCCACTCTGGTTTTTTTCCACTGCATTTCAAGAAATAAATAATTTTGGATTTCAGATGGAGCACAGTTTCACACTGTGAAGAAAATTACCTCCACCCAAGGCAAAATCAGCATGCGATCCATCACTTATCCCAACCATTTGGTCTTTCTTTGGCTGTAAGGTGGTGATGGATCAGGTTGTGCAGATGTGGAATTGTTTCCTGGCTGATGTGGTGGGCTCAGGGGCACAGTCAGGTGGGCTCAGGGGCACAGTCAGACACCGTGATGGGCTCAGGGTGACAATCAGACACCGTGATGGGCTCAGGGGCACAGTCAGACACTGTGATGGGCTCAGGGGCACAGTCAGACACTGTGATGGGCTCAGGGGCACAGTCAGACACCGTGATGGGCTCAGGGGCACAGTCAGGTGGGCTCAGGGTGACAGTCAGACACCGTGATGAGCTCAGGGGCACAGTCAGACACCGTGATGGGCTCAGGGGCACAGTCAGGTGGGCTCAGGGGCACAGTCAGACACCGTGATGGGCTCAGGGGCACAGTCAGACACTGTGGTGGGCTCAGGGGCACAGTCAGACACCGTGATGGGCTCAGGGGCACAGTCAGACACTGTGATGGGCTCAGGGTGACAATCAGACACCGTGATGGGCTCAGGGGCACAGTCAGACACCGTGATGGGCTCAGGGGCACAGTCAGACACTGTGGTGGGCTCAGGGGCACAGTCAGACACCGTGATGGGCTCAGGGGCACAGTCAGGTGGGCTCAGGGGCACAGTCAGGTGGGCTCAGGGTGACAATCAGACACCGTGATGGGCTCAGGGGCACAGTCAGACACCGTGATGGGCTCAGGGTGACAGTCAGACACCGTGATGGGCTCAGGGGCACAGTCAGGTGGGCTCAGGGTCACAGTCAGACACCGTGATGGCTCGGGGCACAGTCAGGTGGGCTCAGGGGACAGTCAGACACGTGATGGGTTCAGGGGCACAGTCAGACACTGTGGTGGGCTCAGGGGCACAGTCAGACACTGTGGTGGGCTCAGGGGCACAGTCAGACACGTGTGGGCTCAGGGGCACAGTCAGACACTGTGGTGGGCTCAGGGGCACAGTCAGACACTGTG
This sequence comes from Zonotrichia leucophrys gambelii, assembly GCF_028769735.1. Classification (NCBI taxonomy): domain Eukaryota; kingdom Metazoa; phylum Chordata; class Aves; order Passeriformes; family Passerellidae; genus Zonotrichia; species Zonotrichia leucophrys. The sequence continues at coordinate 1,038,266 of NC_088192.1, read as the reverse complement.
ATGGGCTCAGGGTGACAGTCAGACACCGTGATGGGCTCAGGGGCACAGTCAGACACTCATTGTCTCACCCTCTTCAGAAAGGTTCAAGTACATTTCTTTCCATCGGTGCTCCCAGTAGAATTGCATTTTGAGGTGCATGAAGGAGCAGATTGTGTGTGGTGGAGGCAGAGCAGGGAGCAGCTGGTGCCTCAGCTGCATTTCCTGCTGAGTGCCTGTTTTCTGCAGCAGGAGGAGGAGGAGCCCCTCGCCGCCCCCCGCGCGCCGGCGCCGCTCCCCTTCCCCGGCGCCCCCGCCCCGGCGCCGCCGCTCGCCGTCCCCGCCTCGCCGAAGGTACCGAGCCCCGGGCACCCCTGCCTGCCCTGGGCCTGCTCTGGGCATGGGAAGAGGGCTCTGCTCCCTGCTCCTTCACCGGGAAGCTGAGGGGGGTGTGGTGGGTGCATGGCCTGGATGTTGTTGGGTTGGTGCTGCAGATCCTGAATTGGGGTTACACAACCATGGGATGGCTTGGGTTGGGAGGGAGCTTAGAGATCATCCAGTCCCACCCTGTGCCACGGGTGGTGACACCTTCCACCAGCCCAGGTTGCTGCAAGTTTTGTACAACCTGGCCTTGGACACTCATAGGGATGGGGCAACCACAACCTTTCTGGATTTAAAGAGTTTTATTTTAAACTCTTTTGACTTCTGAAGAGTTCTAGTTTAAATTTGGAGAAGTTTAAAGAACTCTAGGGTCCTTTTTCCCCTCTGCTGACTGCTGTCCATGCCTGGCTGGCCCCTGACCGTTTGCTCTCTTTGCAGGTCTCCATCACCGCCCCCGCGCAGACGTTCTCCCTCTCCACGCAGATACTCCCCCCCGATCCAGAGGCGCTATTCCCCATCTCCCCCTCCCAAGAGGAGAACAGCTTCTCCTCCTCCCCCTCCCAAAAGAAGGGCCTCCCCTTCCCCCCAGTCCAAGCGCAGAGTCTCCCACTCCCCACCGCCCAAACAGAGGAGCTCCCCCACTGCCAAGCGGCGCTCCCCTTCCGTGTCTTCCAAGCACAGGAAGGGGTCTCCCCCCAGCAGATCCAACAGGGAAACACGTTCTCCACCACAAAACAAAAGGCATTCACCTTCACCACGGCCTCGAGCTTCCCACCCCTCCTCCAGCCCTCTGGCGCCGCGCCGGGGAGCGTCGGCGTCGCCGCAGAGGAGACAGTCACCCTCACCCAGCAGCAGGCCCATCAGGAGGGTGTCCAGAACGCCAGAGCCCAAGAAAACAAAGTAAAGAAACTCATCTAGTCTGCTTGGGGTTTATTGAGGGATTGTTGTTTAGTTGTGATGCAGTGGAAGTGGTTAAGGAATCACAGAATCCCAGAATGGTTTGGGTGCAAAGGGACCTTAAAGCCCCTCCAGTGCCACGTGGCAGGGACACCTCCACTGTCCCAGGCTGCACCAAGCCCCAGTATCCAACCTGGCCTTGGGCACTGCCAGGGATCCAGGGGCAGCCCCAGCTGCTCTGGGCACCTGTGCCAGGGTTTCCCCACCCTCACAAGGAAGAAGTGTTTCCCAATATCCCATCTGAGCCTGTCTCTGGCAGTGGAAGCCATTCCCCCTTGTGCTGCCTGCATGAAGAGCCCCTCTCCCTCCTTTTTATAAGACCCTGAAATGTGCCACCAGGTCTCCCCAGATCCTTCTCTTTAATTGCTGGCTTTAAAGGAAACCTAACTTTGTCTTAACCCTAACTGTGGAAGGGGAGCACCACTTCCCATCAGCTCAGAAATAATTCCATAAGTGACCATTCATGATAAACTGCTACAATTATAAATATTTTTCTCTTTAGTGAGATGTTGCTTTTCTGAGCAGACTGTGAGAAGTGTGGTGCTGGCTTATGAATTTTTTCAGGAGGAAAATGTAGCTGAATGGAAAGCCTTGCACATTTAAATAGCATTGCTGTTCTCTTGGTTTTTAATGTGATTATAACTTAGTTCAAGCAGAAAGGCAGCAATCAGTTCTGAGCAGCAGCAGGGTTGTTTAACAGCTTTTCAGGCTGCATTATGGATCCACTCTGCTATTGGATTGTTTTGCCTTTTTTATCACACCAGCAAAGCAATTAATCTATTTATTTTTTAAAATCAATTTAAATCTTCTAAGTGCAGCCTGACCAAGTTAAAGCAAAGATGTTCCTTTGGTTCTTGTGCTGATGTTGCCTTGTTGTGTCTCACCTTTGCTCTCTGTTCCCCAGGGCTTCCAGCCCCAGCCCCCGGCGCGCGTCCTCGTCCCGCTCTGCGTCAGCGTCCCCTGAGGTGGCTCCCAAAAAGCACCCAGGGCCTGCATCTCCCGCCCGCTCTCGCTCTCCCTCTGCAAACTGGTCACCTGCAAAAAAGGCCAAGAGCCCAACTCAGAGCCCATCACCTGCCAGGGTATTTGTCTGCCCATAAAACAGAACTGCTCTGGGTCCCAGGCAGGCTTTGGTTGGGAGGGCTGAGCTGCTGAGCAGCCCCAGGGTTATTCACAGGGGGGAAACTGCTTGGGGTCATTCTTCATTGATAAAAACTTCTAAAAACAATATTTGTAACATGAATTTTTCAAGCTTAACATCTCCAAGTGTGGGAGAAAATAGTGCTCTATAGAAAATCAGTCTTCTGGGGAAAAGTCTGTCCCATTTCATGAGTGCTAATGATTTTTATGGTCTACAAAGTATGGGGGGCTCATTTATGGTCAGTATCCTATGTGCAGACTCAGAGTATTCCCAGTGGGAGGAGAACAGATTGTTTGGTATCTTCACCTCCTCTTCTGAGGTGTTTCCCAGGGGCAGTTCCATTCTTTGCCAGAGAAGTTTGAAGCCTTAGAGATGAGTTGTAACATCTATTGAATTATTTATTACAGAATTCAGATCAAGAAGGTGGTGGCAAGAAGAAGAAGAAAAAGAAGGATAAGAAGCATAAAAAGGATAAAAAGCACAAGAAACACAAAAAGCATAAGAAGGAGAAGGCAGCAGCAGCTGCAGTAGCTGCTGCTGTGGCTCCAGCAGACACCACCTCAGCACAGGGAGAGCAGGAAGCAGAGACAGAACCCAAAAAGGTGAGAATTGGGGACTTTGTCAAGGGTGGGTGTGCCCTGCTCTGCTGGGGTTCTGACAGCCCCAATTCCAAAGTGAGATTTGGGGGGTGTGATTCCATATGGGGATCTCAGTGCTGGGAGGGCTCAGCCTGGCCAGCCTGGGGTGTTTGAAGCAGCTCTTTGTGTTTGTTTGAAGGAGACAGAAAGTGAACCAATTCCAAAGTGAGATTTGGGGGGTGTGATTCCCTGTGGGGATCTCAGTGCTGGCCAGCCTGGCGTGTTTGAAGCAGCTCTTTGTGTTTGTTTGAAGGAGACAGAAAGTGAACCAATTCCAAAGTGAGATTTGGGGGGTGTGATTCCATATGGGGATCTCAGTGCTGGCCAGCCTGGGGTGTTTGAAGCAGCTCTCTGTGTTTGTTTGAAGGAGACAGAGAGCGAACCCGAGGACAACCTGGATGACCTCGAGAAGCACCTGCGGGAGAAGGCACTGAGGTCCATGAGGAAGGCGCAGGTGTCCCCCCCCTCCTAGGCCAACCCTTTGATATAATGTACATTTTCTTTGGTTTGTACTCAGAATTCAATTTCAAATTGCTAAATGTGTTTGAGCTTTAGAATATAACATTTGTTGTAATAATTGCTAGGTTGAGGTTCACCATGTACAAAGGGCATGGATTTACATTACAAAAGGTGTCCACAGTGTACTAGTGACATTCTTTCATTGACAGCATAATTTCATTTAGAGTGAGACTTTTTAGAAGCAGTAGGAATTTGTTTTGGAGGTTTGAAACATGACCGTCAGTTCCCTCATTTCTTTGGAATCCAGCAGAGCCTTGAGCAGAATTTGTGAGGGGCTCATTTGACTTCTTTTGTATCACTTACATGATGCTACTAACCTTTGTGGTTTGTAGGCTTGCCCAGGAGTAAAACCACTGCAGAATTCAAGGAAATACATCTCTATTTTAATGCTTTCTACTGTTGCCTGTATAGTCTCCATAAAGCCAATCAAGAATAGCAATTTAGAGTGGTACATAAATGAAAGCATGTTGTTTACCAGGACACTGTGGGTTTATATTGATGTAACATGTTGATTTGGAACACTGGAATTTCATTTGTATTTTTATGTTCTTTTTTTAAAGGGCAGTTTCCATGATCAGCAGACCCAGAAAAAAAATAATAATTCCTTCAGTTCCATAAATTTTGTTTGTGAGCTGTCGTTGCCCCATTCATAAATCTTGTCTCGTTACGGTTCTTCGGAATGGTCTGAGCAACTTTCAGAGCTGTGTTCTTTGAAAGTGTAGAGGAACCTGAACTTTGGATATTGTCATGTTTTCACTGTTCTTTGTTTTTGTTTTTTTAACTAAAGCTATATAAAGCTTGTGGATTAAACAAAATAAATTTCTAAATTTAAACAGATGTTGGCTATTTTTATCTGGACGTTTACATTTGCTAATCAGCTTTGTTTTGTGCAGGATTAATGAGTGCTCAGAGATGAGAAAGTGTTTGATCCACTGTGCTGGCTCTGGAAAAATTGGGGCTTTTAACTGGCCTGGTGGAGCAGGAAAAGCCCTTTAATTAATTAGTGATGCTCCTGTGGAGTTCCTGCCCAGCAGGAGTCTACCAGCCTTACCTGGGCAGTGTTTTGGGAGAATGGAGAAGCTCAGACTCAATATTTGCTGTGAAAATTGCTGGTCAGAGCAAGTGAAGTGTTGGAAGGCCCTGCAGCAGCAGGGCATGAGCACCAGGTTTGATTAACTTGGGGAAGGAGCTGTGGTGGTGTGAGAGCTCATCTGAGGCATCCTGGGGGCTCCCTGCCTTTCCAGAATTATGGAATCAGAGTGGGTTGGGACCTTACAAAGCACCCACTTCCAATCCCCTTTTAATCACTGGCAACTTGCTGGGTTGCTGCTGTGGAATTGTTGTAAAAACTCCAGCTGTGTTTCTGAAACCAGCTCAGATCTGAAGCCTGAGGTTTTTCTGGAAGGTGCTTGTGAACCTTTCTGTGCTGCAGCTGCAGTAGCTGAGGTGCCCACAGAGAAGCTGGAGATTGATGAATCTTTCCTTGCCCTTGTGCAGGGTCTGACCTGAGGCAGGGCAGCTCCAGCTCCTGCCTGGGAGGGGAGGAGGTTTCAGGGCAGCTCCTTCTGCATTTCCCTGTGTGCTGAACCTTTTGTTTCTTCACACAAATGTCATTGTGTGCTCAAGTGCTTGTAAACTCCTGCAGAGCTGGAATGCTGAGGATCACCTGTTACTAAATTCCAAGAAGCTTCTGGACAGAGGCATTTTGCAAAGTCCATCTGGGTGAATTTGGTGCTTGAGGAGCCACAGAGCTGGACTCGGGACGTGCTGATCCTCACTCACTTGGATTTTCCCTGATGTCCTGCAGGGGTGCAGCTCCCCAGGCTTTAATGCCTCCTCCTTTATCATCCAAATCTTGCTTCTACCTGGGTTTGGTGACCTCTGAGTGCCTTTTAATCTTAGCACTAATAGAAGTTCTTTAAATACATTCAGGGCCTGAGTCACTGCTTATCTTCCCTCACACCTATTTCCATCTCCTGCCTCCAGGGCTGATAAAGGACCTCTGGATGGGCCAGGCCTTCCCTCCACATTTCCATCTCCCTTGCAGTTCCCATTGTTGCTGCTCCCCCTGCCTCTTTTTCATCTATCCATAAAGAATGGTGTAGGCTTAAAAAGAGCAATTAAATGCAATGTTTAAAAAGAGCATAACTTCTAAATTGTATTTAGCTTAGTGCTTTAATTCCTTCCTACTTACCCATTCAAGTGGTAACATTTCATTTAAATATCAATTGGGGAAATGAGCCCTCTCCTCTCCTGAGCTGTCCCTGCTGTTGCACAGAGTCTGCTGGGCTGGCTTCCCTCTGTGTCTCTGCTGTTCCTGACACCACTGAATTCTCTCCTGATCCTCTGATTGAGCTCCCCTCATCCAAACCCAAACTTGTCTGATCCCTTCCCCACTCCAGCTTCTTGGTTAACCTCTCTGTTTTTAAATCCTTGTATTTGTAGTTCAGGAATGACCCTGGTGTGATGAGGCAGGAGCTACCTGGATCTCACTTCTTTTTTATTCTGGATCTGCTCATGCTGAATTTTGGCTTCCTGACCCAGGCCACCCTCGTGAAGTGACAGACACAGGGTCTAGGTAAGGGCCTTGCTGCAATGATTGCATCCAGCTCCACAAAAAGTTTAATTGGGCTGTGTAACCGAAATGGAACGGAGTCCTCAGCAGTGAGCGTGAGGCTGAGGTGAGTCACAGGTCAGTCTCTGTAGCTGCTTCTGAAGAAAGATGTTTGTTGTGTCAACAGCTGGGACAATGGCAGGTGTGTGTGCAACAGTTCCAAGCTTACAGAAACTCAGGGCTGGATTGTTAAATTTTTCCACTTGTGTGACTTTGGCAATTTGCCTGGGAGTGCTGTGGAGCTTCCTGAGCCGAGGGATTTACCCTGCATTGCCCCAGGACACAGAACTGTTCTGCTGCTGCTCCCCGGGAGCCCAGGGACAAATCCCAGCACCAGGGCAGAGCTCTGTGCTGGGAGCCATCCCAAACCTCCCTCACTGACCCTGCTCCGTGTCCTGAGGCTGCAGGGAGGGAACAGTTGTGCCCTGTGACTTCATTCCTGAGCACCAAACTCCAAATCCCTGTGTTGGTGTCAGAGCAGCTCTGGGAGGAGCAGCTCAGCAGGACACACAGCTGTGTTTTGGTGGAGTCCATTCCACCTGTTGTGTGTCATAACTGATGATCTGGTACAGGATCATCTCATAAACCCTTGATTTGTCTGCTTGAAGTCCACTGTGGATGTCACCAATATCTCAAAGCACTGACAATTCAATGGAGTTGTGTCTTACTCATAAATTACTATTGGAAGTAATTATATCTCTTCCAGGGTAATAATAAGATTGTTGAATCTCAGCACAATGGGATGGGGAGTTGTGTATTCCCAGACTAATCAGCAGTTTGACTTTTGAACTTTGTGCAGCAATCCTGGATGAGTTCAAAGAGGCTGGAACTGCTGGGGTCCCTTCAGCTGGGTGTGAAACAGCAGCTGGGGATGGTCCCCACAATGGCTGGAGACACAGGATGTCCTGTACCAGCCTCTCTTATCTGGGCTCCCTCTGGCTCAGGATCAGATAGTCCAGCAGGATCTGGGGTCCTTCCTGCTGTGGGGTGACAGCTCAGCTGCTCTGAGCCAGCTTTGGGGGAAGGAGTGCTTGGCTTTGTTATCTCTTGTTCAGTTTAGCTCTGACTTGAGCCAGAGCGTTTCCTCCTGCTGTGAGTGGAGCTCAGGGAGCATCCAACACAGTTAGAGATCTTCTGGTCCGCTTGAGATGCTTTGTGTTTGATGCCTTGGTGGCTGTCAGGTGGTGAATTTTTCATTTGTCTCATCCTGAGTGTAGATTGAGCCTTGGGGAGATGGCTGGGAAAAGTGGGGTTGATTTTAATTGCTCTTAAAGCAGGAGAACAAGGGAGATGATGTTCAGAGTGGTCACCACTTCTCACTGCAGGTTTGTACCTAAACATCCCCAGGTGGCTTTGGCTCTGTCTCACCAGGCTGGGGATGGAGTAGAAGCTGTTCTGGAGGGATGAGGATCACACTTTGTTGAGTCGCTGGAAAGGAGGGTTTGGGTTTTTCTTGCCTTTTTCCCCCATGTTTTATTTAAAATCCAGAGCCACAAAGTGCCTCCTCTGGGGTTTGCCGGTGTCTTGTGTAGGGGCTGTGCCCAGCAGCAGACGGGAGCTGTGTGGCTCCAGCCCATCTCCAGGGAGAGCAAACGCAGCGGAGCTGTTCCCTGGCTGGGAGTGCCGGATTCTGTGATGGGACCCGGCAGCTCCGGGCCGTGAGTCGGGGCAGCCGCAGCCGCAGCCGGGTGAGGGCGGCACCGGGCCGGGGGTGACTCACGGTGACGCAGCCGCGGGGCCACCCGAGCTCCTTCGTGTTTTGGCGTTGTACCGAGCCTGGTTTGGGGTTTGGATAATCCCAAAAATCAGCGCTGCAGGAGGGAACGTGCTGGCCCCAAAGCGGGGCTGGGCTCAGTGCCAGGAGCGCAGCTCCCCGCGGGTCGGGGTTTGCTGCAGGAGAGGAGACTGAGCCTTCAGTGCAAGGTGTTTGAATCACCAAGTCGTTCATTATCTTCAGCGCTCGTGTTGTGGCAGATTCTGTAGGAATCGTGGCGTTTTTCCCATTCGGGATCAATCCATCGGGAGTTGTGTGGTGAGCGCCTCCCAGGGCCAGGTGTGGGCCTTGACCTGCGAGCCCAGCCCGGGATGGGCTCAGGAATCCTCTGAGCTCCCACAGCTGCTGAAGGGGCCGAGGGGCTGAAGGCAGGGGGGATGTGGGTCCGGAGCGTCCTTCCTCCCACACAAAGGCAGGAAGGATGTGGCTGCCCCGGGCAATGCGGGCTTTGTGCGCCGGGCCTCGGGCAGGGACCGGCCCGGGGCTGGGACACCCGGAATTGGGGCTGGGACAGCCGGAATTGGGGCTGGGACAGCCGGAATTGAGGCTGGGACAGCCGGAATTGGGGCTGGGACAGCCGGAATTGGGGCTGGGACAGCCGGACCGGGGCTGGGACAGCCGGGACCGGGGCTGGGACACCCGGAATTGAGGCTGGGACAGCCGGAATTGGGGCTGGGACAGCCGGGATTGGGGCTGGGACAGCCGGAATTGGGGCTGGGACAGCCGGAATTGGGGCTGGGACAGCCGGAATTGGGGCTGGGACAGCCGGAATTGGGGCTGGGACAGCCGGAATTGGGGCTGGGACAGCCGGAATTGGGGCTGGGACAGCCGGGATTGGGGCTGGGACAGCCGGAATTGGGGCTGGGACAGCCGGAATTGGGGCTGGGACACCCGGAATTGGGGCTGGGACAGCCGGAATTGAGGCTGGGACAGCCGGAATTGGGGCTGGGACAGCCGGAATTGGGGCTGGGACAGCCGGAATTGGGGCTGGGACAGCCGGGGCCGGGGCTGCTTCTGCATGGAGCTGTTGAATCCCAGGGAGAAATGGAGAAGGGACAGCAGATTCTGGGGAGCTCAGGCTGCTTTTGGTGTGGGGCTGGTCCTTGTGCTGATCCGGGTGTGGGGAGATGATGCTCAGAATCCCCGGGAAGTTCAGGATCCCTCTGTTTCACTAAAAAGAAAACACGGAAAGCAGCCCTGGGGGAAAGGGAATTGTTGGGGAATTGTTCAGTTCCCCCACAGAGGCTCTGTGCTCAGTGCAGGGGCAGAGCTGCAGCTCGTGTAAATTGTTGTGGCTATGAAATAAATGGAATTGTGCTGCCGACAGGTGGGGATGGGCCCTGGAGAGGAGGGTCAGCGTGAGGGGCCGGACTCTCCAGGGCACGTGGGGTCCTTCCAGGATCGGCCAGAGCTTCCTCTCAGTTCGTTCCCACCCCTGCCCTGCTCCGGGCTGGCCCCAAGCGCACAAAGCTCACAGGGGTCCAGCCCCTGACCCACACGTGCAGTGGGAGAAGGGAATTTCTATGGGGGCACAGCCTGGGAAGCTCTCAGGAGGTTTTTTACTTTTTGTAATTCCTCGCTCAGGCTTTAAAACTCGAGCTCCAGATGAAACCAAAGCTGATGGAACAGTTGTGAGAAATGTGGATCCCTTTTAAGGGTAACCCCCCCAGGCTTCCCCTCTGCAGGAGGGAGGAAGCTCCCATTAAAAATTGATAGTCTCCCTGTCAGCTGGATTTTAATTCAGCAAGTGGATTTGACTACTGATGTGAAAAAAATTACCTTTGTCACCGTGCTGATATTTTTTTAATGAGACAGAAATGGTTTGGCACCTTTCCAGCTTATTAAAACCTTTGTGAATCCACAGGCACCAGCACAAGGGGACGAGAAGGGAAAATTGCATTAAGTGCATGATTGGCAAAACAAAATTGAGCTCTTTTTTATTTATTTATTTTTAATCTATTGCAAGCCTGTGAATGAATCTTCTATTATTTATGGGGGAGGATAAAGGGAGCCGTCCCTGTGGCTGCAGGCAGACTCTGCTTTCAGTTCAACTCTTCTTTCCAGACAGGGAAAGGGGACACCTGCTGTTATCCAGGACAGAGATAAGTGAAGGGAGCTGTGAAAAGGGAGAAATCCCCCTGTCTGTGGGAGAACAGGGCCCTGGGGGTGACTGATCTCGGGTGCTGGCTTTGTGTCTGTGGGTTCCCAGCTCAGCACAGGGGGCATTTCTGCACTGGATAAAGGGGATCAGACCCTTTCAGCCTCTGCATCCCAGAGCTGAGCACCCCAGGGTCTCCATCCCGGCCGGAGCAGCTGCAGGAGCTGCAGCAGCCCCGGGGCTTTGCTGTCAGAGCAGAGCAGCAGCTCAGGGGCTGGAAGGGGCTGTGCAGGGAGGGGCTTCCCCTGCTGCCAGCAGAGGATTTGGGTTCATCCTCTCCAGCTGCACATCCCACTATTAATGAGCAGCCAGGGCACCATTTGAATTTTAATGACATCACAGATACTGCGCTGCTAATTGCTCATTTGCTTATCTGGAATGAGTTTTAAATCTGTGAAAGAAACCTGAATCATGGAAACCTCTTGTGCAGCTGGGCAGGGTTAGAGAAGCAGCTGTCTGTGGTTTAACCCCTCAGTGACAATTCCTCCCCTCTCCATCCCATGGCCCACCTTGCTGCACTGATCAGCTGGGATTCGTGGCTGGGATAAAACAAAGGATTTAAAAGGGAAAATCTCCACAGCCTTGGTGCTCAGAGAGATGCTCTGAGAGCCTGGCTGGGTTTGCACATCCCTGGCTGGGCACAGGGATGGCTCCAGTCCTCAATTCTCTCTGCCGGGTTTGTGCCAAAGCTTTTGCCTCTAACCAGCTCTTATCGTTGCTCAGTAGGAGCCCGAGGAGCCTTACAGCAATCATTGCTCAGACAAACCAGCGGGGTAAAGAGGTGATAATTACAATTGCAAAAGCAAGGACCCGATGATCTGAAATACCAGAATTTCAGCCTGAGCAGGTCGAGCCTGTGCTCAGATAAGGAGCAGGGAGACAGGAAGATTTGGGAACTCTTGGTCCTGCCCTGCAGGATTGTTGTTGTTCTCCCCATCTGCAGGGCACAGTGGCTTTGCTGGGGACCGCAGCTGCTTTTTGAGTCGGTGACTCAGGAGGTTTGGGTTCAGTCCTGCTGTGGCTATCTCAGGGATTTGGGATGTCATTCCCTTGGCAGTGCCTCAGGCTGCAAGGTTTGGAGAAGGTGGAGGAGTTTCTGTCCATGTTTGGAGAGCTGGAGCACCCTACATGCTGCTGCAATGCAAATAATTTTATCAGAAAGATTATTTCTAAATCCTGGTAGAACTGCGAGATCTTAGCCTCTTGTCCTGTCCACAATCCCTTTCCTTTCCTGAGTACTTGGAAAAAAATCTGGCTCCTCCCAGTGTGACTCAGGTAGGAGGAAATAAACCCCACATTCATCATGTCACTGCTTGAGTCAGATCAGCATTTACGCCATGGCTGCGGAGCAGGGTGGCTCTGGGAGAGGTGTTCCCTTTGTTCCTCGGGATCAATGTCATCCCTCCCAAACGTGCACTTTGCCCAAGGAACCTCCTGGAAAGCTCAGGGGATTTGGGATGCAGAGATTCACCCCTCAGGCAGAGCAGAGGTGTGAAAGTTCAGCTGTACAGAAGTGGTTTGGGTTTGTGGGGGTGACAGTCCTGCCCTAAAGGGGGGTGGGATGGATTATCAGGTGCCTGCACTGATGGAATCAGAATCATGGAATGGTTTGGGGTGGAAGGGACCCTAAAAGTGATCCAGTTCCACCCCTTCCACCATCCCAGGCTGCCCATCCTCAGACACTGCGCACCCTGTGCCAGGGCCTCCCCACCCTCCCAGGGAGGAATTTATTCCTAATGCTCACAGCTATGGATCCAGCCAGCCTGGAGATAAAGAGGGTTTGTGTTGGACTTGGATTTTTTTGTGAATCTTTTTCTCTCTGATGTTGGGCTGCACCTCAGAGCCAAAGCTGAGCATTGGTGTCGTGGCTGTGACTGGGTTGGTCCCTGCAGGTCCGTGGGATCTGGAAAGGAGCTGCTGCTTCCCCTTTCCCCACACCCAAAGGGCAGCACAGAGCCAGCAGTGCCTTCCCTGGGTCCCTCAGAGCTGCAGCCCATTAAACCCACAGCAAGCAGAGTTTCTGCATCTCAGCTCCGACAGGAGCCAGTCCTGGGTGCTGAATCCCAGCTGGGATTTAATGGCCAGGGCTCATTAGGGGAGCCCCAGGCAGCAGCAGCTTCCAGGCTTTTCTGATGATGGGGATTCTGCAGGAAACCTCGCTGCTGGGTTTGATTGCTGCTGCTGCAGGGGCTGTGGCTGATTTAACCACTTAATCAACCTCAGCCAGGCAAAGCTGGGGTTGTTATTTCAGGAGAAGCAGGTTGTGGAGTGATATTTTCTTCACCAAATCTCCTTATCAGCCCAGGTGTTTGAATCACCTGGGGACTAACCTTAAAAGAAAACAGCCAATACCTGAATTTATTTACTTTCAAGCAACTTCTATACATAAAGGTGGGGAAATATAGATTTTAATCAGGCTCACTAAACTAGCTTTTATTTTTTTCTCTTTCCCAAATAACTTTTCAGGCCAGGAATGCAGTGGATTTGGGGTTTTTATGGAAGGACTCTGTGTGTCCACGGGAAGGTTTCCCAGCACTCAGACCCAGCTCCATCTCTGCCTCTTTATCCTTTCCAGGTCTCTTCCTGCAGAAGGGAGAAGCCCAAATCTTTGTTTGCTGATGCTCACAGCAGAGGACAGGCTGATATCTGAATTTGGAAAGTAGGGCAGCGAGAAACCCTGGGCAGAGCACAGCAACAGCCTCCTGCTGAAAGGGGAGAGTCAGGCATTCAGTTACTCCTGTTGTGTGTGTGGTCCTGGGAGCCAACTTTCCTTTCCCTCCCTTGGATATCACCTCCAAAGGCAGGGAGGGGACAAGCACTTCAACTTCCCCGTGTTCCAAAGGAAGGAGGGGAAAGCTCTGCCTGTGTCAGCATTCCCAACCAGCTGCCCCTCAGCGGAGGGGACCCACTGCAGAGGGAACCCTGCAGACAATGCCTGCTTTGTCCCCTCCCTGCTTCTTGGGCGCCCTGAGATGCTGAGTCCAAACATTTAACCACAAAATGCATTAATTACCATCCAGCTCCCCGGGGAAAGGACCACATGCCAGTTTCCAGGGGAAACAAAAAAGGAAGAAGCACGGGAAGGCCATTGATTATTAAATTACTCCGAGTGCAATTACTGCCACGGAAAGTTCTTGATGAACATTTCCTAGAAACATTGAGTTCTCCAAGCTCTGCGCTCAGGCCATGGAGCACAGGAGTGACCCAGAAACTGTGGGATGAGGTCACCTTCCCACATAATGCCAGGGGATGTGTCCTGTGCAGGGTAACTCTGCTCAGCCCATGGCACTGAGTTGTTTGCTGTTTGCTGTGGCAGCTGTGAGCTCCAGGCCCCGCTCCACGCGTGTCCTCAGCTGCTCACTGCAGCTAATCCTAAAGTTTGGCAGCCACCCCGGAGGAAAATGAGCCATGCAGGGACAGCTGGTTGGGAATCACAGCAAGCTGCAGGCAGTCTGACACCGAGAGAAGTTGGGTTTCCCCCGCAATCCTTGCAAGTCTGGCAAAGCAAACCCTGCTCGACGCAGGGGCAGTGAGAGAGGGATGAGCCAGAACAAATCCATCCCTCCCAGGAGGCAGGGCAGGGATGGAGCCCAGAACCCCAAAAACAAATCCATCCCTCCCAGGAGGCAGGGCAGGGATGGAGCCCAAATCCCCAAAAACAAACCCATCCCTCCCAGGAGGCAGGGGGTGGATGGAGCCCAAACCCCTCTCGGTGCCTGGAGGGGAGGGAGGAATGTGGAGCTCCTGGGGTGGCTCTGCTGAGGGGGCAGCAGCTCCTCGGAGCATCTGTGACACGAGGGCTGGGCCTGAGCCTCACTGCTGCATCCCAGGATCCCCAATTAGCTGTGGAATGGGAATGTTGGTATTTCTAGCCAGGGTGTGGCAGTCCTGCTTGCCTTTAATAGGTGTCCCTGGGCAGGTTCCTGTCCCAGCTGTGTCCAGCGTGGCTTTCAGGAGCTCTAATGAACCCGGCAGTCAGGACAGGCTCCTGCTTCTGTCACAGCCAGCCCTGGGTGCTCTCCTTCCCAAACCTCCTCAGCATCCTTCTCCTCACAGCAATTTCATTAGCATTTCAAAAATGGGATGTTCTTACATGTGTCCCACTGAGTGACAACATGACCTGTGTGCTGAGCTCCTCCCATGCCTGAAAAATTCCCCGTGGAAATAAAAACCCATTTTTGAGCCCAGGGTCAGTGTGGCAGAGAATTCCACCAGAGAAACACGCACAGCCAGGGCAGGAGAGGGCCTGCTTTGATATCTTTAACATCTGATGCCTCCAGTTTCAAAAGCCCTTGGAAAGTTTGAGATGGAAAAACTGCTGCAGAAAGGCCAAAACTGCTGGAGAAGTGAAACAATCCCACGTTGTTTTGCTGCTCTGCCAAATGGGGATGAAGCTCCTGAATGCAGCATAAAATAATATTGAGGGAGTGACCCACTGAGCACACGTGGGGGGCCAGAATTGCTTTGTTCCCACTCCGTGGCTTGGTGCAATTTTAGCTTTGAGTAAGGCACTGAACTTTCCTGACTCATTCCTCACTGCTGTTAAAGGTGGGTGATGCTCATTTCCCTATGGATTGTTAGCAGCACTGGTGATTTATTATGTAAAGCGTGGACAAATTCATTCTAAGTGTTCTAAAAAAGAAATAAATAAATCCAGAATAATACAAACAGCAATTACTGAAGGAGGAAAGAATTGAGAGCTTTCAGACTGAACATTGTTAGATGTTTCATTTGAATGGGGAGCACGAGAGGTTCGGTAAGTGGTAGCTGGAAACCAGGAAAATGTCATCTGAAAGTGAAATAATTGAAAAGATATTAAAGCAGAGCCAGGGCTGCTGCAGCTGGGTATAAATGAAATAAGCTATTAGCTGCCCTGTGAGATACCAGCAGGGGAGAGCTTTTGTTAGAGCAGAAATGCAGCAGTGGCGAGGGAAAAACAGCCCTGGCAGCTCCTTTGTGGGATGGGAAACATAAAAAGGCCCCAAGAGCCTCACAGACCTCAAATTTGTTGCTCTACACCCACTTTTGTGGGCGCCGTGGGAGAGCTGTTCCTTTGTGCTGAACCACTGCCTGTGCTCCAGCAGGTGGGTCTGGGCTCTGGGGAGCCCTGGGAAGAGCTGCAGGTTGGACAAAGCCCGGGATTTTCAACTTTTTGGTGAAGCAGAGAGGAAGGCTTGGTCCTTGGCTGAGGGGGGTGCCTGGCTCAGCATTCCTTGTCCTGGAATAAGGACTCAGCTCCTGCCTTTCCCAGCAGGCAGAGGATCCAACTTTCCTTTGCCCCTTGTTAAACCAGTCCCAGAATCCACATTTGGCCCCAGTTGGTGCAAATTCCTTACTCTGCCATGCAAACTAAGACAGATGCTTGTGGAGTCTCTGGGACAACCCCATTTAAAGGAAATTTCTTCCCTTGTTGGAATGTGGGTTCCAACAACAACAACAACGGCAGACGGTGTCCTTCATGGTACAAGCTGCAATTAATTAACGGGTAATTACCAAGGGAGGTTCCTGGCCAGGGCTGGACTGCACAGCCCCACATCAGTTTGGTTGCAGTGCCACACCAATTTCCAGCCCAGGCTGTCCCACCCCATGAATCAGTGAGATTCCTTGGACTCTAAACCAAGCACAGACAGATATTCCACCGGCTCGCGGCGAGCTGGGCTGTCCACAAGCTGCAGGAACAGGAATAAAAAGGACTTTGTCACATCGGTGGCCCAGCCCTATCAGCTCCGGAGAGGGGCTCACAGCAGTTTTTCCTGCTCCAGATGGATTCAAGAGCATTCAAAGCTGATATTTGCGTAAAGACATCCGGTTATGCAGCAAACGCCTGGAGAGACAGGAGGTTTTGTTATTAGCAGCGAGCGCTCCGTTGGTAACCATTCCATGGAGCCATCCCGGGCTGCATTTGGGTACAAATTACAAATTACAGGGAGGCTCATCCCGGGTCACAGACGGCATTGAAGTCACTCCGTGCCACCTCGGGGGATGCCACAGCCCCGGCCTGCCCTGGGAACGGCTCTGCCGAGACGCTCAGGTGCAGCTCCTCTCAGACTATTAAAAATAGTCTGGGCTTCCAAAGGGAAAGCAAGGACTGCGAGCAAGGGCGGGAGGCGCCGGGCCATGAAAGCCGCTCTGTTGTGTGAAGCCGCACGGGGAAAATGTGATCGTGGCTCTGCTGTTCCGCTGGAAAGGCTGGAAAAAGTGCGGTTTCTTCTCTTTCCGATGTTTCACCCAGTTCTCCTGCACATTTTTTTGTCCTGCTCCTCAATCCCTGACTTTAATAGTGAGGGGAAAATTAGGCTGGAGACAACTTGGGATGGATTTTTCCCCCTGCCAGGGAAGGAGCTATTCCTGCTGCTCTGGCGTGATGGGTCTGTGAGGGGGAAGTTTCTAGATTTTAAGTTTTTTACCTGAGGGTGAGGCAGGCTGAGCCGATGGCGGGGGGACACATACCCCGGGGCTGGCAGCACCCACAGGGCTGTGGCCCCGCCAAGGCCGCTCCCAGACGTTGTCACCGAGCATGACATCAGCCGCGGGCGGTGTCTCACGGCCAGGACGCCCATGGCTGACACGGGGGTATCCCCGCTACCATGAGGGGACCGCGAGGACCCCCCCGTCCCTGAGGGGACTCCGGGACCGCCATGGCCGGTGCTGCCCCTCACAACGGCCCCCTCAAGGCGGCCACGCCCCCCTCAGCTCGGCCACGCCCCCTCAACGCTGCCCGGCATTGTCCCCTCAGGGACACGCCCCCTCCCTCAGCGGTGCCCCCTCACTCATTGTCCCGCCCCCTCGCGAGGCCCCGCCCATCGCCGGCGGGCTCCAGGCGCGGCGCGGGGCGGTTCTCAGTCGCGCTCAGGGCGGGTGAGGGGAGCGGAGCGGCGTCGCCGTCCCGGCTGTGGCAGCGGCGGGCGAGGCGGGGCAGGGGCTGCAGCAGCGAGAGCAATGGCGCTGTCCGTGCCGGTCAACGGGCTGAAGGAAAGCGACAAGGAGCCCGTCATCGAGCTCTTCGTCAAGGTACGGCCGAGGGGAGGCAGAGGAGGAGAGGGGAGGGGAGCTGGGGCGGGGGAGCCTCGTCCCGTCTGAGCGCCGAGCGCGCGCGCGCCGCGACCGTTGGGCGCCCCCCCCCCCCCCTTCCTCCCTCCGCTTTCCCGCCCGGGGGGCTCCGGGTCCCTCACGGCTCCTTCGGGCCCCTCCGTGCGCACCCCGCTCCTCTCGGACCCCACTCCTAAACCGGGCACGGCGAGGGGAGCCCCTCGGAGCAACCCCCGAACACCCCGCGGGCGCGGGGGGCTCCGCTCGGGGCGGCTCCCGGCGCGGTGCGGGCACAAAAGCGGAGCCGAGGGCGTGTGCCCGGCGCCGGGAGGGATTGCGGGAGCCGCGGTGAATCAGAGCGGGCGATAGCGCCTGCAGACCGCAAGAAAAGTCACTTTTTGGGGGGAGAAAAGTGCGGCCCGGACGCGTTTTGCTGGAAGATTCTCCGGCCGGAGCAAAGGGTGCCGCGGGTGCGGGGCAGCAGCGCTGGCACAAGGGAAGAACCGAGCGCCACAATGGATCGCCCTCGCTCGGCATTGTGTGCCCGGCCAAGCGCAGGAAGGCGGCAAAAAAGCAGCAAAAACACGAGTTACCGCTCGCTCCCCGCCCCAAAAGTCTACTTTTTATCACGGGAAGTGAATATGTAAAGTAACACCAGGTTTTTATCCAAACTAGAAGAATGAGCATGTGTTGTACTGCCCTTATCTGGCGAAGATACCATATGGTATCTCCACATGTTTTGCATTCATTTATTACTGTATGATGCAATATTTTGCATCCTCCGGGGCTCTGGTGATGCAGCATCTTACTTTTACTTCATATCAGAAGTAACACCAATTACTGCGTGCAATCTTCTCTTTCTGTGCTTAAACGTCCTTTAATGAAAGCTTCTACAGGAAAGTATTTACATTCTTCAGATGAAGTTTCTTCCAATTGCAGAGAGAAAATCAGAGATCTCTTCATCTGGGAACTTGGGAATTGCTTTGTATAAAAGCAACAATGACGAACATGAAAATTTCCAGCTATTTGGAAAGAAGTTATTAAATATCGATTTTATTTCTTAAATTATATTCTCTGAAAGTGTTGAATTTTTCTTTTCACACTTCCTAATAGTAGTATCAAGAGGCACTAATGGGACCCCAGGGAGAGCATTGCAGTGGAGGATTCCAGACCTGATTTTGGTCAGAATATTTAGACTCTTAGTATAGAGGTTAGAACTTGCAACTACAGCAATTAAGTTACAGATTACTTTGAATTATTTATAGCAGTGTATCTTTAATATAATGTGGCAGTTTATCTTCATCTGTCCTAAAGTTCGTCAGCTGATTTTTCTTATTTTTAAAGAAATTCAAGCAGTGATTGATGGCAGAATGATTTGGGGGCAGAGGGAAATCAGCTTTGTGGGTGTGTTTAAAGAGAATATTTCATGCATGAGGAGTGGCATGGAAGAAGCTGTAAAAATAGTTTTGAGAGAGATGTGTTCATTGTGATTAAATCAGAATTGGACTAATAAACCTGTGAGATTATCTGAAAGGGAGAAATCGGAATTTTTCTATCCTTTTCTGTTGAAATTTCTTTATTGGCATGGGTTTAAGAAAGCTAAATTTTGGGTTATCAGTGAGGATTTTTTTCCCTCAAGGAAACCTTTTCCCATTGTTATGGATGACTGCTGCACGCTGAGCACTGTCTGCCCTAAGGGTAAAGTTCAGGTTAAAATAAGAGGTTATTGCTGCCTGCCTTCACAATCTTCAGGTAAAGATTATTTCCTATAAAATCCTTCAGGTAAGGGACAACCCCCAGCCCAGCAGGCAGAACCAAAACAGTTTCACCTGGGTATTGCTGCCTTCCCCACACTTTATTGAAGCTGTTGAGGATTATCAGGACAGCTTTTTTGTAAGGCAAATAAAATCTTGTTTTCTGACTCATTTAGATGCTCACTTCAGAAATTGCTAGCAGAATATGTTTATTGAAGACAGCCAAGAGTGTCTATCTAAAGGAGCACTAAATTTGGATTTTAGTAATTATTTTTTCCTCTGGGAATGGAACGCTCACTTGCAGTTTTTCCATGTGGTTGTGGGTGCAATCTAGAAAAGAAAAAAAAAAATCTGACTTTACTGAGAGTTTCTCCACTCAGATAATCACTTTTCAAGCAATATCTGGGATTTACCTGTGCCCTGTTAGCCAGGGAAGCTCCTCAGGCAGAGGTAGTGGAAAAAGTTCTGGCCCAAGCTGAGCCCAAGGGGCGGTGACTGCATGACCTGAGCACAAAGGATTGTAGCAGCCGGACCCGAGATGAAACAAAGGTAGGGATTAAAGCTTGAGAAACAAACCTGTGAAGCAGGGGAAAGGGTCTGGCTCTGTGCCCAACCTGCGGGGTTTGAGCCTTATTAAACTGTGATCAGTAACACAATGGGATGGGCCCGGCGCTGGAGGAGCGCACGCAGGCTGGGCTCGGCTGGGAATGGCTGTCACAGCGTTGTCACCAGCACATTGATACGAGTGTGCCCACCAGACGATGTATCAGTCTGCTGAAATTGTATTTCCATGGTCTGAGAACCCCCTGCAGCATTAGGGCACTTCGGTAAGAAACTCTGTTGCACTGGTGATTCTGTTTCTTGGTGTCACCATGAAAACTTCCAGAATTTATTTCATTCCAGAGCCGGTGGGCTGCCTGTGGTCTCTTTTAAACCAAGTGTAAATATTTTCTGAGTCTTTTCTCTTGAGAGCTGATTAGGACAAAAGCAGTGATGTATCTGATTTCATTTCTTTTCCTTGCCTGTTCCATGTTTTATTAACAAGGGAGGCTTCCATTGTCTAACAGGAATATTTTTATGTGCCCTAGTGGCATTTCAGAGCAGTGAAGGCTGCATTGTGAATGTGCTCAGAGAAACTTGAGCTCAGGGATCGGAGTGCAGCTCAGACAGGTCACTTGGAATAATAGCTGTGCTTTCGTTGGTGGTGTGTGGAATTTTATTGTAAATAAAAAACGTGGTGAGGTGAATTGGTCAAATAGGCCCAGTCACCTGTGGGAATCACAGCACAGTTACAGAACTGCCTGTGCAGTTGCTGTCAGGGAGTGTGTGAGGATGGAGCTGCTGAGAGGGCACTCAGTGATTGCATCCTCTGCTTGTACCGAGGTGGAGACACAGAGGGTCAACAAGTTCAGTGGTAAAGGAAACAACCACCAGGCTCCACTAATGAGGAATTCAGAGTTGTGTCTCTCTGCTGGCATGGCATGGGTGGGAGGAAGGCTTCCCCTCTCCACTGGTAACGTGTGTGTACTTGTAATTAATCAGACCTTGGATTTCTGGCAGCTCTCAAGTGAGGTGTCATTGCGAAATGGGGCACCTGTGTTGAAAATCAGATAGAGTCTGTCTGTTTACCCTTGGGTTGCCTGTCAGTACAAAAGAAAAAGCTGTGATTTCACATTTAATAAACACCTCACTCGGAAGCATTCCCAGTGACTGTAGCAGAAGCTTGTCTCTGTTTTTGTGTATCTGAACCAAACAGGGATTTGGCAGGTGAACTGTTTGTGTTCTGGGCTCGGGGTCTGTTTTGTTCAGTGCAATGCTGGGGCTGAGGCAGGAAGGGATGTGAGCATCTCCAGAGGATGGATTTGTGTGCATTCAGGTCTGCCTTTGTCTCACCCTGTGCTCATTCCTTATGTAAGCTCTGCTGTGGCACTCTGCAGCCCTGCAGCTCTGCACATTGGTTTATTACAAACCATCCCTGAGCTTCTTTGTCATCAGTTTTTAATTTTTTTTTCACCCACAAAGTAGCTGTATTATTTAGAGGCACATCAGTACAAGGAAATAACAGGACTGGAAAAATGCAGTGCTGCTTCTCAGAGATAGTCTTGGCAGGGTTATTGCTTGATAATCTTATTAGATAAGTCTCCTCCTTATGCACCAGATCATCCTTGGAGGGTTTGATGTAACCTCAGCAGCTGAGAACCTCCTCAGCCTGTCTTTGATATGTGTTTGGTACAGACAGCAAAATGTCATGTGAGGAGTGTTGTAAAGGGGCCCTTTGTAAACTGAGGTGTAACCATTGAGTTGTATCCTGTGCTCAGTGGGTATAAATCAGGCCTTTTCCTGCTCTGGCCAGCAAATTCCTTTAAATTCTGCCTGGGGAAGTCCTCACAGCCAGAAACATCCTCAGCTTTTTCATCTGGGTCTGGTTGGGGATGCAGGAACTGGTGCTCTTGGTACAGAGGTGGTCTCAAGTGTAAATGTTAAATTTTTTTGCAAATCATTGCTACGTAAGCTTAAAACCTCCTGGCAATAATTTCCAGAGGGTTAACTCATTTCCAGATGAGTTAGCTTTCCTTCAGTCAGGAACTACTGAGTAATGGTTGTATTCCCTGGCATCCCTTCTCCCTTCCCAATGATTAACATCAGACAGCTCTGATTGTCAGGAGAGCTTCTGTTTGACTTTGCAGCTGAAATGTGTCTTAACATTCAAGCATTTTCCTCTTTTCCCTTCTAAAATCTGTGTGAATTCCCAGATTTCAGCCCTTCACAGGCTGAGGGCTGGGCTCTGTGGTGGTGCCTGTGAGTCACTCCCTCCGTGGGACACGTGCCATGGACACATTCCTGCAGCACAGATCCTGCTACAAAAGACAAGTCTGTCCTCAGTTTTCCCAGCTGGGAATTCTCAGGGTGTGCATCCAGGGCTTGAAGTGGAAGGAGAAGCCTGTGTGTCAGAGCAAACTTTGGGGCCTGGAGGCTGCTGGAAGTCAGGGATGGAGGAACACGGAGGATCCAGGGCTTGTCCTGATGTGTGCAGTGATGAGTTCACCCGAGGGAAGGGCCCTGTGAACCCCAGCATTCCTGTGAAAATGAGTAAAGAGACCGAGATCCTCTTTAAAGAGAGTTTTGTGTGGCCATAAAAATACTTGATTGTTGAGAAGTAAGGAGATATGAGCAATCCTTACATCAGTTTGGGGAGTGGGTGGGAGGCCCTGCTAAGCTGGCAGTGGGCAGCCCTGGGGCAGGATTAGCCCATGAGCATTGGGATCATCCCTGCCAGGCTGCAGTGACTCATGGCCCTGTCTGCTCCTTGCATGGCCATCCTGACCTCATCCTGCCCATGGAAAGGGTTCTTTATTCCAGAGCAAGCCTGTCTGGCCTGGAGTGGGCAGAGCAGAGAAGTCCTTGCTTCTCTGGATGTGGATTTTTGAAGGCTGAGCTGTCCCTTCCAGGAATCTGCATTTGGAAGGATCTAATTGGGGAATTCCTTGAACTCCAAGCTAAACAGTAACTGTGTACTCTGGGAAGCGACTGTTGGACTCTAAAGTTTGATTTTTTAAAGTGTTCATTAGCTCAAAGGGACAAAAAAAAAAAAAAAAAAAAGCCCTGGACTGTTATTTTCTCACCAGTGTGTGCTCAGATTGTGTTTAAATGAAACATTTCTTGTGATGTGACAAACACAAGGCCTGCAAGCTTTTGTAACAGTGCCTGCACCAATCCCAGCTCCTGGCCAGGCTGGACATAGCACTTAAAAATCCACAAGAACGACTTTTAAGGCTGGAAAACTGTACTTGGCAGTAATTGGATTTGTTGCCTTGTTTTGGTAGATGTTCTCTTTTCCCAGTGAACTGAGCAGTGCAGTTCTGTAAAGCCTGAACTGGAGAAAACAAGGTGGTTTTTGTCTGCCAGGGGAGGCTCTTGGTTTGTCTAAGACAACAAAATTTAATTAAGGTGGTGGTTGGTTGCAAATTGATGGTTCATGGAAAAAATAGTTTACATCTGTATTTGTTATCCATCTAATTTGATTTTAATCTTCAAAGTTCTTGGTAAATAAGCTGTAACAAACAGCTTATTGTCCTAATCAGGTTTGGGGTTTTTTTCCTGCATGTTCTTCAGTGGAATAATATAGTTTTAGTCTTAAAATAGATGCTAGGTACTCCCTTGTGGTACTAAGAGTTTGTGCATATTTGAACAGTAAAAACACCCAAACCCAAAATTGTTATGTTGTCTTCACAGGAGTTTCAATAGAGGTTTGACTTCAGGAGCTTTAAATCCTTTATTTAGAATATTTTTCCCCCAAAAAATATATATAACAGTTAAATTTTTTATACTTGCTTTGAGTAGTTTGGGGGTTTTAATTCAGGTCAAATACATTTGAGGCACAATCTGGATTTTTATGGTGTTTGCTTCTGTTGAAGTGAAAAACATAAGCTGAAGTGCTGTTAATGACAAACATCTTTGTGTGGGAATTCTCTGAGAGTTCAGACTTATTCCTTGTATTGTTGGCCAGACAAAGGGCAAGGAAAGGAAATGACTGAGTTCTCCCCACTGAATCTCCATATTAGGTATAAACTAAATATAGGAGTGCAGTCCAGGAGTGAAGTCATATCTGTATATTTTCCTGGGAAGAGCTGATGGGATCAGCCAGTGCTACTGGGCCAGCCTCAGAGCTTTTTGGCTCTCTTGGAGCTTTTCTATTTTGGCTCAGTCCTGTGGAGAGCTGCTTTTCTGAAATAAAGGAAATAGCTTTTTAACGTGGTTTTATCTAAAAATAAAATCAAAGCAAGCCTAAGGAGGGTTTTGGGCCTTTCAGGGTGTGCATGAGGTGAGACAGGGTGTTCTGGAGCTCAGGACACAGATCCCAAAGGGAAATTCAGCTCCCATCTCCCAGGGGAGGGGACTCAGTCAGGGAGGTGCCTTTTGGTTGTGCATTGGCCTCCCCCAGTCCCTTCACTCTGAAATAGAATCTCCAGCCCCACTTTTGCTCTCTGATAAGGTTTTTCCTGCCCAGAGCTCCTGAATGTGGGGCTGCCGGGGGAAAACAGGACTCACTGGGTTTTGAGAGGCTGCTGAGAATTTGGGCAGTGTTTGTCTCACTGCCCCTCCTTTGTGGGCTCTGCTGCTCCCCCCAGGCTGGGGCAGTGCCTCAGCAGCACATCCTGAGTTCTACCGGGCTTTAAACCCCAGCTGGTGCCTTTTGGGCTGGGGTTGTGCCATTGAACTCCTCTGGGGTTTGCTGGGCTGGGATGAGCTGCAGGAGGAGGAGGATGAGGAGGAGCAGCTCTGGGGTGTTCTCTCTGCCCATCTCTCTGGAAATGAGGTTATAAATATCACAAACACAGCTCTGTCTTTTCCTGTCCCACGGAAGTGAGGCACAGCCAGAGGTTTATTTGAAGAACTCTGAAATACCACAGATCTGACTGGGTTCTTCTGAGCCCCAGTGACAGCATTTGCAGTTCTTTCCTCTCACTTTGGTGCTCCATGATTTGGTGGGGGAGGTTTGCAGATGGGTCTCTTGGGCTCTGGCCAAGGCACACACTGTACTTGAGCAAATTTAATAAATCCAGGGAGGGAGAATCACTGTCATGAACAATTCCTGCTCTAGGTTTGTGTGCTGGAGACCCAAAGGCAACTTCCAGGCAGTGTTAAAGAAACCCTCAGAGCTGCAGAGTGAATTGTCTGCCACAAGTTTCCTAGCAGAAAATTGCAGGATTGTGTGGAGATGTTGCCCAGCACATTGGAGTCAGTGTGGCCCCGCTGATCCTGTGGGGTTTGTTCAACACCAGCTCTCTGGTCAAGGTATTGCCACAGCAGAGATGCCAGGCCTGTGCCATCAGGGAATAATTGGATTTTCCTGTGCCAGGCCAGGAAGTGTCCTGAGTCTGTCCACAATAAAGGCAGAATTTTGTGTTCCTGTCATTAAGCTCATTTCTTCACTGAAGAAAACGGTGATTTGTATTTAAAGCAGGATTGGGACTCTCCATCTGATTCTTCCAAAGGATGAGCCTGGGATAATTCCTGCTCTCCAAAGGACTAGAGGCACTTAATTAAATTCTGCTGAATTGTGAATTTACTTCCCTACACCACGAGGATCCCACAGCATCCTCCAAAACCTTTTCAGTGGGAATTGGGCAGTGATGAGCAGGAGCTGCAGGACAAGTCTGCTAAGGATTTTCCTCAGAGCAGCATCACAGGGCTAAAAACAGCATCATCCTAAAATGGTCACTGGCCTTTGTAGTGTGTGACACAGAGGGGACTTATCAGCAGGGTAATGACTGAAGGGGCAGCTTGGATGGGCTGGCAAACATTCCTTTCCCTGCTGAAAGAGCCAGATCTCAAGTAAACACAGGCACTCGAGTGAATTATTTTGAAGTATTTTTTGAGTTTAAAGGAATTTCAGCTGAAGTGGAACTTGGGTTGGTTACAAATGGTGATAGGGGTCAGGAGAGGCAGTGGTAACTCAGGTTGGTTTTGCCCTGGGTGTGTTAATGTCAGTCAACATATAGCAAATGTACGCTAATTATCTCAGGCTAATTATCCTAGGGAATTCCAGGTGTCAGCACTGACCTGATGCTCTGTTTTCCATTTTCCATGTTTTTCTCAAAGGAATGTCTATTTAAAGTAGCAGTGGTGGCCTAAGTTTGTCAGTAGAGCTAAATTTGGGCAGGGTGTGGTGGTTGTGACTTGAGAGTTTACCTTCACACAGTGTTACCAAATTAAGAATTCACTTTCAGAAGGCACTTCTGATGCCCTGAACCCTCTGCAGGATGTGCTGTTGGTTTTTCTCCCTGATTCCCACCTTTCCTGGCTTTGTTCATCTTTGGGCTGTCAGCCCCGTTTGTGTGCCAGCCCTGTGTTGAAATGTTGTGTTCATGTGTGCTCTGCCTGGTGGCACAAGGAAAAGCTTTGCCCTGGAGGTCGTGCTCCCTGTCCTGGAGAGGCAGAGGTGACAGCAGGAACTGTCCCTGTCCCTCAGCCCTCAGATTAAAGCTGGCTGAACCGGATTTAGTCAGGGCTGGACTCTGCCTTGCTCCCTGACCTGTTCCTCCCCTAAAAACAAACCAACTCCCTTCTCAAACTGCAGGCTGGGAGGTGGCAAGGAGTGCAACACTCCTGAGATAAGCTTTTCCAGCCCTGCCCTGTCACTTGTTTTGCTCTTTGAATAAGAAGAGAACATCAATATTCATCAATTATTTTGGAGAAGCACAGCTGGGGGCATTTAAGTGTCCTGCTATTGGGGCCCCTTTGGGGCCAGAGTGGGGCTGTGAGTTCACATGGGTCTAGGCATCACCTGGGGCTCCTCCATCATCCCTGGGGTTTCCCCATCAGATCCCTGGGAGGGGCTCCTCCATCATCGATCCCTGTGGGGCTCTCATCATCCTGGCTCCCATCGATCCCTGGGGGCTCCTCCATCATCCCTGGGGGCTCCTCCATCGATCCCTGGGGGCTCCTCCATCATCCCTGGGGTTCATCCATCCCTGGGGGCTCCTCCATCATCCCTGGGGTTCATCAATCCCTGGGGCTCTCCTCCCTGCCCAGATCCCTGGGGGTTCCTCCATCATCCCTGGGGGCTCCTCCATCCCTGGGGTTCATCATCCCTGGGGCTCCATCCATCAATTCCTTAGGGTTCTCCTCATCCCTGGGGGCTCCTCCATCGATCCCTGGGGGCTCCTCCATCGATCCCTGGGGGCTCCTCCATCGATCCCTGGGGGCTCCTCCATCGATCCCTGGGGGCTCCTCCATCCCTGGGGGCTCCTCCATCCCTGAGGTTCCTCCATCCCTGAGGTTCCTCCATCCCTGGGGCTCCTCCATCCCCGCCCCAGCCCAGGGAGCAGTTGCAGTAATGGCTCTGTGGGGAGCATTTGTTAACATCGATTGCTGTCACTCCTTCCATGGCTGCAATTCTTCACCTCTTATCTGGAACACCCCCAGTGAGCAGCACAATTGTGCCTGTTCAGCTTGGCAAGGTAAAGGGGCAGGGGTTTGGGTTGATGCAGATCCTTCTCATGTGTGGAACATCAAACCCCTCCTTCCTGTATCCTCTGTTCCTTTATCTCAGGCCTTGGAACTGCTGCAGGTTTTTCACTTGAATGGCTTTGTTAGCTCACCTTAAACCATTTCCTCTCAAAACAGTAATCCTTAAAGGATTATTATTAATTACTCAGTTGTGGAATAAGCTTACTGCTCATTAAGCAGGCAAAATTGATTGTTATCTGCTGGTTTGAGGCAATGGCTTTGCATCATGCTGGGTTGCTCATGCAGTTTTCTCAGCAGGTTTGGTTTTCATTGTTAGAACTCAAGATGTATTTCAAGATGACTGAGTTCAGAATTTGAACATACCCTCTCTTTCATTTTCCTTTTCCCCCCAATCTGTTTATTGCCTGGAACATTATTCTTCTGGACTTTGCAGAGTGGGGATTCCCTTGGTGCTGCAGTCCTTGTCTCTGGTGGAAAGTATTCTGTGAGATGCTTCTAAAATATCTTTATTCCTCTTCATCCAAACTTCTCTCACCACTTCTGGTAAAGATGTCACATCTGGGAGGAATTCCCTTGGGAGTTTTGGGTAAATGAAGAAATGCTCTCCTGGTGTTCTGCCCTTTCCTTTTGTTCTATTTTTGCAGGCAGAGACTGAGCTGTGTTCCATTGCTCATCAGATGCACTTTGACTTTATTTTTCTGCAGTGATTTGATCTACTTTGGGAAACTTGTAGTGGGCTCCTTTTAACTGATCAATATTTGAAACAGTTTTGCAGAAGTCTTTGGGACCAAGGATTTCTAGGATTCTCAGATCTGTTCTGTATAAGAAGGGTTCTGTGCCCTTTAATGTTTCTTTGCTTGTCTGGCTTTTTGTTGGTCTTGCAATAAACTCCAGCACTCCCTTGCTGAGGTAAATCCACTCAGCTTCTCGTGTCAGGAGTCAGGTTAATTTTTATGCAGCTGCAAAGACAAACATTTCACAATTTAAATGGATTTTTTTCCTCCCCTTAACTCGTTCAGCCACTCAAACAGATGTTTGGTTACTTGTACTCTCTGGGGTTTTGTTTTTTTGGACAGTCTCATTTGAATGAAATCACTCCTCAGGGAAGAGAAAGGGAGGAGGTGGCCTCCAAGCTAAGCCCACTCCTGCAGACACTGGGATAAGCAGATTTTGGGTTTTTTCCCTTTCCCAAGGGCTGCACTCCTGCATGGGCTGAGCTGCTGGGCTCTGGGAGTTGCCAGGAATTCCAGTGTGTGGTGATAAACCAGGCTGGCTCCTCAATGAGCAGCTGATTCTGTTACTGCCCTGGAACTCTCCCATTCTTGTTTGAACTTCCTTTCTTATTTAATGTTTCTTTAAAAATAGCTTTATTTGTTTTCATAGAGCACTGCAGAGCAGCGTTCTGGAGGGTGTGGGCCCTGCTCTCCCTGTGCCACGTCTTACAATTAACAAAGTCCTTTTTGCCACCTTCCCAGAGGTTTTCTGAATTCAATTCAGTTTGTAGAGGGTAACACACAAGTGAGAAATTCCATGTTCCTTGCTGTGTGAGAGGTGTGGCACTTTTCCTCTCTCTGGTCCTAATCCCTGCAATTGAAAACCTGAAATTCAGTGAAATTAGATATATGGTGAGGTTTTTGAATACGTATCCTTCAGTGTGCAATGGTAGAATTGGAAATTAGCCCTAATTGCAGGCAGTTTGGCATTAGTGACATTACCAATATTACTGGTAATAAAGATTTTAAAACTGGTTTTAATTTAAAAGAATTTGAAATAAAACCTCAAAGCTTCTTGGTATAGAATGACTATAACCTTGTTAAATAACAAATAACCTATGCTGAGGTTAGTGCAGAGTAGTAAATATTTAATATTTGCTTTACTCTGATGGTGATGAGGATTAGCCACTGAAGATATCCTGGAATTTTATGGCCTGAATTCAAAGCCAAGGCAATGACAAGCACAATTATTCTGTGATTAACCCCTGCATGTCAAATCATGTCAGATTTCAGAGTATTCTTCTCATATGTAAAGTTTAGAGTTTGCTGCCAGCACAGCTCTGTTCTGGCAGAGAAAACCAGAGCCAGGAGTGGCTCCTGCAGGAGCGCCCAGCACGGTGGGGAGCTCTGAGGAGAATCCATGGATTGAGGAGGATCCATGGATTGAGGAGGATCCATGGATTGAGGAGGATCCATGGATTGAGGAGAATCCATGGATTGAGGGGAACCAGAGCTGAGGAGAATCCATGGATTGAGGGGAACCAGAGCTGAGGAGGATCCATGGATTGAGGGGAACCAGAGCTGAGGAGGATCCATGGATTGAGAGGACCCAGAGCTGAGGAGAATCCATGGATTGAAGGGAACAAGAGCTGAGGAGGATGCATGGGTTGAGGAGGATCCATGGATTGAAGGGAACAAGAGCTGAGGAGGATCCATGGATTGAGGGGAACAAGAGCTGAGGAGGATCCATGGATTGAGGAGATCCAGAGCTGAGGGGGAAATCCATGGATTGAGGAGACCAGAGCTGAGGAGGATCCATGGATTGGGGGAACCAGAGCTGAGGAGAATCCATGGATTGAGGGAACAAGAGCTGAGGAGGACCCAGAGTTTGAGGAGGATCCATGGATTGAGGGGAACCAGAGCTGAGGAGGATCCATGGATTGAGGGGAACAAGAGCTGAGGAGGATCCATGGATTGAGGAGGATCCATGGATTGAGGAGGATCCATGGGTTGAGGGGACCCAGAGCTGAGAGAATCCATGGATTGAGGGACCCAGAGCTGAGGAGGATCCATGGATTGAGGGGACCCTAGGCTGAGAGATATCCATGGATTGAGGGGACCAGAGCTGAGGAGGATCCATGGATTGAGGGACCCAGAGCTGAGGAGATCCATGGATTGAGGGGACCCAGAGCTGAGGAGAATCCATGGATTGAGGAGGATCCATGGATTGAGGAGGATCCATGGATTGAGGGGAACCAGAGCTGAGGAGGATCCATGGATTGAGGGGAACCAGAGCTGAGGAGGATCCATGGATTGAGGAGGATCCATGGACTGAGGAGATCCAGAGCTGAGGAGGATCCATGGATTGAGGAGGATCCATGGACTGAGGAGGATCCATGGACTGAGGAGGATCCATGGACTGAGGAGGATCCATGGATTGAGGAGATCCAGAGCTGAGGAGAATCCATGGATTGGGGGGAACCAGAGCTGAGGAGGATCCATGGATTGAGGAGAATCCATGGATTGAGGGGAACAAGAGCTGAGGAGGATCCATGGATTGAGGAGAATCCATGGATTGAGGAGGATCCATGGATTGAGGAGAATCCATGGACTGAGGGGAGCCAGAGCTGAGGAGGATCCATGGATTGAGGAGGATCCATGGATTGAGGAGGATCCATGGATTGAGGGGAACCAGAGCTGAGGAGGATCCATGGATTGAGGAGGATCCATGGATTGAGGGGACCCAGAGCTGCTCCTGAGGAGGGGCTGGAGCATCAAACACCAAAGGGGCCTCTCAGGCAACAGTTCCAGAGCAGAATTCCTTGGCTCCAGAGCTCTGGAGCCGGAGTTTCTTGGCATTCTGAGTGCATTCCTTCTCCAGTGTGTGCTCAGAATAACTTGGGACTTTTTGGAGCAGAAGTGGGACAAACGTTTGCAGACAGAACAGTCTGGGCTCCCTTAGGGCTGCTGGGCTCTGAGAGTGCATCAGGGTTTGTTCATGGCTCTAACTGGGCTCTAATCCCCTGCTCTGACTCAAATCATCCAAAAATCCTGTCCTGAGCTACAGCAGATGCTGCTGATGGTTGTGCACTTGGAATGTTGCACTTGTGTTGGGAGGAGAGGGAAGTTTCAGGATAAGTAAATGCATTTGACCTTTTTTGGTCACTTGGATTTTGGCTTATGAGGATGGACCTTAATGAAAGCCACAGGTCAGCCTGAAACTTTAAACAATTTTTTGTGCAGTTTTATGATTTTAAAGTAGCTTTGGTTTGGATTGCAGTGGGCAGGTAAAGTTTAATGGGATGGGGATTTCAGCCTGTGCTGTTACTGCAGTGTAACTCGGGCTTTGCTTGAAGTTTGGGGGCTCAGATCAGTTCTGAGTCAAAGAATTATTTCTGCTTCAAAGCATGAATTACCCTGGGCAGTTCAGAATATGTATTTTCCTTAGATGGGATGCAGTGTTGTGTTTTTCAGTCCCTTTTTTCCAAAGGTAGATCAGACCTGACACGTGGCAGCAGAAAACAGCAGATGAATATAAATCTATAATTTACCTGTAGGAAATGTCAGTTCCAGTGTAAACATGGGAGGGGGAATTGCTGAAATCCAGCCTGCTGTGTGCAGGGACAGTGAAGGGTTAAATATTAACATTATCCTTTTTCTAGATGCTTCTAGAATTCAGCCTCCTGAGCAGACACATGGCAGAGTTTAAGACAATCCATTAACAATAATCTGCTGCAAGTTTGACCCTACTATCCAAAGATAAAGCTGGCAATTTGTAATTTATGGCAGAATAACAACTTCCTTTCTCTGTCAAGTCTTCATTAATGACTCTAATAAAGGTTTGAAGAAAACTGATTCTGTATCTACAGCAAGGACAGGAGGGACATGTCAGGAATGAGTCCATTGTAGGAACAGTAATTAATTTAAAAATCCTCAGCTCTATCTGCAAAGGCCCCATGACTTTACAAAACCCCAAACAGCTTTCTGAATTTAAGACAGCTTCTCTGAAAACTCTCTCTTTTCCTGGCCTTTGAAAATCCTGCTGTTACTCTTGTTAACTTTCAAAGTCTTTCTGAATTCCCCTCACTGTGATGATGAAAGAATTGGCCAGGCTTTGAGAATTGCATGGATGAAAATCACCCTTGGAAGGACTCTAATAATAACAATAATAAGCAAAATCCATTGAAACTCATCTGATATAAAGTACATGTCAGGATAATCTGACATATTTGGCTGCTTTAAGTACTGAACCAGTTCTCAGAGGATTGAATTTTATAACAAAGGTTTCCAGTGCCTCATTCTAGCCCAGAAAAAACCAAAATTTTCCAACTCAGCAATGCATCCTTCATTGTCAGAGCAATGATGAGATGGGTGCTATCACTGGCAGCTCACTGCTGCTTTCTAATGGGCCTTTGTGGTGCTGGGACAAAGGCTGATTGATAAATTGCCTATAAAAAGTGGCTTTGGGATATTATTTAATTGTCAGTGAAGTCTCTATGTACTCACAGTTCTGTCTTTGCTCACAACACCTGCAGTACAATCAATTCTCAGTTCCTGGAGCCCTGCACAGGGACAGATAGAGGCACTGGCCTGGGGAGATGACTCCAATGAATTGGAGAAGAAAGGAAAAGGAGTAATAAAGAGAAAGAGCAGCAGTGCCATTGGAAAGCTGCCCTCAGAAGGTGTGGCTGCTCAGCTGCCAAGGGCACTGCAGCCCTGGCACAGATAACTGAAATATTGCTCTGTGCATTTTCTCAGCACCTGGGGGACGTGACAAGTAAAAACTTGACAGATGTGGCAATTTCAGTTGTACTGAGTGTGTGTTTAACCACAGCTGCTCCAGAGGCTGGGAGAGGAGCAGAGCCATCCCTGCCCTCAATAATTCATGTTCTGTTCTGTCTGCAGGCTGGCAGTGATGGTGAGAGCATAGGAAACTGCCCCTTCTCCCAGAGGCTCTTCATGATCCTGTGGCTGAAGGGAGTCGTGTTCAGTGTCACAACAGTGGACCTGAAAAGGTAAGAAATACTTTAATTATTGGGCCAGCAAGAGCTCAGCACCCTTGGTGAAACAAAGCTTTGGCCAGAGCTTCTATGGCTCACAGGCTGGCTTTGTGAAACTAAAATCTGTCCTAATAATTAACTGGATGTAAATGATGCACTCATTGATGGTTTAACCAAAAATAATGGTAAGTTCTCTTGAATTTGTTCAGTGGCTCTCTTCTGTAAAACTCACACAAAGCCTTTTGTAACTGAATATTGACCATTCCTTTCCTGACTTCACATCAAGATGCCCTCAGTGAGGACAGATGGATATTTTTGGTCAGCTACTCTCTGGTCAAACCCCAGTGATGGATGATTGTCACAAACAACGTGCAGCCTCCCCCTTTTCTTAATGTTTTTAAGATAATTTTGGTTATTGTGCAATAATAATGAAAATACCTACCCATGAGGTAAATCCAAGTGAAATGGGCAGGAATAAAATGCAGAATATTCTGCCTTTGTTCAGGGTCAGCCAGATAAGCCACGGTGCTGTCACCTAAACTGCAGCTGCTCCCCTGTAAATGAGAACCTTGGTGGCTGAAACCAGAGAGAATGAACCCAGGAGCCTCCATTTCCTCAGGCTGGGCATTCTGTTTTATGGAAGTGCTAAATTCAGCAGGGGCCTTGTGTTTGCTTTGGGTGTGAAGTCATGTTTTCCCAGCACTGATGGAAAACTCTGCTGGCCACAGCTCTGCAGAGGGGAGGCTGCCAGTGCCTCCAAACCTGAATTTCAGGAATAAAGCCAACAGAAACACAGTGTTCTGCACTGAATCCAGCTCAGAAGGGAGAAATCACCCTGCTGGCCTTCAGCTCTGGGGATTTTGTGGAGGGAGGTGACTTGTTTGGGTTTTAAAAATCCCTGAGGTTGCTGCTGCAGTGCTGGCAAGGAGAGTGAAAGGCTTCCATGTGTGGTGAGGGGCAGAAAGCAGCTTTTGTCAGCCCTGGGTGCATTTGGAGCTGCTCAAAGAGCTTTTCTGGCCAGAGTGGGGTTTCCCTGCATTGTGTGCCATAACCCAAACGTGGCACATCTTCCACCAGCCCTGCTGTGGTTTCTGCAAGCTCAGGGGCAGAGCTGCTGCTTGTGGGCTCTTGGAAATTTGGGATTTCCTTTTCCTTTAGTCATGGGGTTGTTGAACCTATTGCAGTTACTGGGGTGGGCAGAGATATTTTAGGTTTGAAAGGCTTTTTACTGCTGAACCAGCTTAGATATCATTAAAATGCCAAATATTCCTGATGAATTGGCTTTATTTTGTGTCCCCTTGGCAACTTGGAGTTAATTGGGTGGGGGAATGGGATGTAAGACTAACTTTTAGCCTATAAATTGGTTGCAGATGTTTGAAGTTGACCTTCCTTACACAAGGAAAGCTTTCTTTCAGGATTTTTTTTCCTGTTGGGGAAGGGGAAACACAAAATAAGTGCAAAATTAAAGCTCTGCAGGGGAATAGGTCAAATAAACCACGTTTGTGTTGTGCTCTGAAGGAGTTCTCTGGGAAAGGACACAAAGAACCACTGCAGCTAATTCAGGTTGGAATAGATATTGATACAAACTGAATTCCTTTTAGACTTTATTTAGATGTCCTTAAATACAACTTTAACACTGGACTGATCAATAGCCAGTGGCAGAGCAGTGCAGCTTGCAGGACATCCCGTCCAGCTGAGTGCTGGACAGGAAATGTTTGATATCACATGTTATCACTGCCAGAATGATAATGGATGTTAGGTGGTGCCTTCATATTGCCACAAGAAACTGCTTTTGTGAGCACTTTATTCAAGCCAATTATCTCCTCTGCTCTTTTTGAGTTTGTGTCTAACAGGAACAGAGCAGAGCAGGAATTGTTTAAAAAAACTGAATTTATTTTGTTGACCAAAACCAGAAAAAAGGAAAAAAGGCTTTGCTTGCCTCTGCCTCATAACATCAGTGCTGCACAACAGCAAGGCCAGCTCTGTTTGTGAGCCTGAAAAGGTCATGGTTGGGTACAAAAGTTCACAAATAAGGGACTTGGGACACAGGAAAATCTGAGCCTGCTCCTCCTGCCCGAGTGCTTCCCCTGCAGAGCTGCCCTGAGCTAACAAAGGCACATTCTGCACTGCCCAGCTCTGCCCTCAACACAGAATGTGCACACAGGCAAGGGAGGAGGGCAGTCCCACCCTCTGCAAGGAGTCAGGCATTTCTTCCCTCTCTTGGGCACACAGAGGCTCCATTCTTCCCTTCTGGGCAGCAGCACTGCAGTGCCCAGGGCTCTGCCCTGCACAAACCATTTGTTGGCCTTGGAGCAGCACTCAGCTGAGGCCTGAAATCCTGATTGAAGCATCTTCATTTGGAGTTTTTGCAGCTCCTCTGACAGGCAAAGCTTTAATTATATGAAATATTCAAATTAAATATTAAAGACCACCCAGAGGTCAATCCAACTTGAGCAGAGTGAAATGCTGCTGAGGAATTGGGGTTTTAGTGCTGACTGATTTTTCCCCATGTTACTCTTCAGCTCCTCATTGCAGTATTTGTGTAATTTATAAATGTGTTACATTTGGGGGCTGGAATTTGTCTGCTCTACAATAAATAATTTGCATGCTAATTACTACTCTGGTTTGTGGCAAAGCCGTGAGGTGTTCACACCTTAACTCTGAGGGCCAGATAATGAATGTGGCCCTGCCTCCAAAACCCCTGGTAAACTTTGGGGTAGGCACAAACCATGTTGGAATTATTTGGAGTGGTTACAGAAGGGGTTTTTGTTTGGGTTTGGTTTGTTTTTTTAAGCTCTCCAGCTTTATCTCAGAAGGAAAACATCCCTGTTACAGTAATTGCCTTCTTGTTTGCCTGTTGAGGGAATTTGTACTCTGAGCCTTTTCAGGCTGTTCCTGGGAGCTCCAAGGGCTGTGCTAGAGCAGGGATCTCCTGGCAGGGGCAGAAAACTGGAAATCAAACCCTGAGCTGGGCTGTGGGATCTTCATTCTGCTTTCTTTTGAAAGATCCAGATGGATAAAGTGCTCTGAGCTGCACTCTGCTTCTTTGGAAAGCTCTTTTGGGCAGTTCTTTGGAATAATCTGTTTCTGAGCTAAAGCTTGTCTTTGATAGTATTCCTGCAGATCCTGTGCTCTTGTCCCTGTTTGTTTTTCAAATAACATTCCTTTTGAGGAATTTTATCTGGCCAGCATGGGGAGCTGGAAGGGAGCCACGATGACTTCCTGTAATTGTTGGGAGTTACAAAGCTGTATTTAAATGAAGTGTTAAGCTACTTAAAGCATTACCCAATGACGACTTTAAATCCTCAAAGTGAGGGAGAGGTGGCAACTCTTAGTGAGAAATAACTTCTCAGAAGCTTAAAAATTGAAAAGAGTGAAATTCTTGCATTCATAAGATCTCCCAGGGTAAAGTATGAAAATCACTTTTCTCCTTCAGTGTTACAAGTAAGCACACCTTGGCTCTAGAAAAGGGCAGGACATGAAATTCTGGCAGGGGTTCTAAATTTTGTAAGCAATGGAAAACAAGGTAGAGTTGTAAACTGAGCTCAGCTGCTCTCAGCCCTGCGGGGCTGGGGCTGTGCATGGCACCAGCTCAGTTTCCCTGGCTGGGGCTGTCAGGAGCATTTCCTGAAGTGCAGTTTCCAGTAAATGCAGTTCCTGCAGGCCTGCAGCTGGCTCAGGAGCGTGGCCAGGCTGGACAGGGCTCAGGGTTCTGCTCCAGATTTGCTCAAACAGAACCAAGGGGCAGCTTTGCCTTGGCACAGCTCAGCTGGGCCAGCAGGAGGTGGTGGCCAGGCTGCCTGGGGGAAATGTTAGCTAGAAATGGAGCTAGAAATGGCTGTTTCAGCTTTTTGCTGTTTCTCTCATGAATAATCCCAATGTGGGACTCCTCTCCCAGGTGTGCTGCTCTTGTTTGTAAATACCTTTTTTTCACTGGGGGAAATTGAAGCATAATTTTAACCATGGTGTTCAAACATCTGTCAGCCTGCCTGGAACCAACCTCCCTGGGCATGTAAAAAATGCTTTATTCAGTGGGCTGGGGAAGAGCTGCTGCTTTCCAGAGCAGCTCTGTGTGAGGGGGCAGGATTAGCACAGATTATGCTATATATAAACTGCTCTGCAGGGCTGGGGAGGCAGGGAGAGGGTGAGGTGTGTGTATAGGTATCCCTCTTCTAGTCAGCATTGGGTTGAGTTGAGAATAAACACAGCCAGAGGTAGGAGGAGATTGTTTTCAACTGTTTCAAATTAATTATTAGCAAGTGTATTCAAAATGTTTAGTTGCAAACTCACTTTTTAGAAAGAAAACTGGTGGTGTCTGTTTAAAACTGAGGGTGTGGAAACCTCAGCGATGCTTTTGTGGTCACAGCAATGAAATGTTGTCCCCTGCTTACTGTTCATGGGTTTGCATCTCCCCAGGAAACCAGCAGACCTTCAGAATCTGGCTCCAGGCACTCACCCCCCCTTCATCACATACAATGGGGAAGTGAGAACAGATGTGAACAAGATTGAAGAGTTCCTGGAAGATGTTCTGGCCCCACCCAAGTAAGTGTTAAACGGATGGTTTGTCACCTCAGGCACAGCTCTCACAGGGGATTTCTGCCCTGAGAAACTGAAGACATGGAATAGTTCTTGCTTGTCATACCTCCCTCCCCTCAGCTCCCTCATCTTTAGATCAAAAACTGTTTCCTCTGTAAGATTATTTAAAAATGATCCTTTGTGTGCCCCAGCCATCCTTTCTGCACTTTCAAACTCTCCCTTTTGGTGACAGGCACATTTGTGTCCAAATAATGCAAATGAAGAGGAGTCTGCTGGACAAAACTTACTCCTAAACTGTAGTGAGAATTTGTTTTAATGTGTTCAAACTGTCTCCAGACTCTTGGCTTTGTACTCTCCAGCTGGCAGGCAGATCCAGACACTGCCTTTAACAGACTGGACTGTTTTGTCTTTTCAGCATGGCAAAACTTCATGTTTTTATTAAGAGATGTGGAGTCCACAACTCTCTGATGCTAATTGAAGTGGAAACCTGTATTTTGCTGACAGATGAGTGATGTGCTCCCTTGGCAGCCCTGACTGAGGGAGCTCTGCTGCCCTGGGCTCCTCAGACACTCTGCTTGTACCCAATGTCTCATTCAGAAAGCAGCAATGTGCTTTTTTCTCTCTGGAAAAAGTTTAAAAACCTCAGGGTGTGATGCTACACTTCAGGAGCCAGGCTGGAAAAGGATAAATCAGTACCAAAATGCCATTTTGTGCTAATTAATAGATAATGAGCACCATTCTGCTAAATGTGCTGTAGATCTGCTCCTTGCTGCTTTTCAGGTACCTGAAACTCTCACCAAAGCACCCAGAATCCAACACTGCTGGAATGGATATATTTGCCAAATTTTCTGCTTTTATCAAGAACTCTAGACCAGAAGCTAATGAAGGTGGGTCACTGGGGGCAGTGCACTCCTGATTCACTGTTTGTGTTTTTCAGAGCAGCTTTGTGGGAAGTGTCTCCCTGACAGATTCAGCTGCATGTTGAGGGACACTTGAGAGTCTCCTGAATTAAAATCTTATTTAAATTTAATGTTAGAGATTTCAACATTTGAAAGAGAACTTTAATCAGAATTTCAGTGGGGTGTGCATGGTTTGTAAATATCCCTGGCACTGGATCTTTTCTGTGCAGCAGCCACTCACAACTCTTGGATGAAAGATAAATGTTTCAACATCCAGGAGCAAATTTCAGGCAGAGTTTGTTGAATTTCTGTGCAACTGCTGCTCTTATTTCACCTCTCTAGGACTCAGGGCTCCCATTCAGAGTTCTGAGCTAAGCTTTAGTTTGTGTCACTTCCATTAAAGGATTAAAACCTTTCTGAGTGAGGGAAAACAGGAGATTTCACACGAGGGACCAATAAGTGGTGAAGAACTCACAGCTGGGCCTTTAAGTAGTTCAGTACAAATCAATTTTGTCCTCAAATACTTAGAGGGAAAACCAAACTCAGGGAATCAGGGTTCCTTTCTGCTGCAGTTCGAAGGGAGAGATGTAAAATATTTGTAAACAGTTGGGAAATAACCGGGGATTTTCTGGGGTGTGCTGCCCTCTGCTGCTGCATTCCATAACCTTCTGCTCCATTCCCAATCCTGCTGTGCTCCTGCACCAGCCTGGGTGCTCTGGGTTGGTCAGGGCAGTTTGCTGAGCATGTGACATTAAACAGATTATGTTTAAATGTATATAAACCCCAGCATAGCTTAATTCTAATCAGTTTAAGCCAGTTAGGCACAGTCTTAAGAAACGGACATAAGCCACTTTTTAAACCAAAAATAAACCCTTGTGGGCAGTCTTACAGTATTTTAAATTAGTGCAAACTCCTGTGTTAGCCAGCTTTTAAATAACCTGCATTTGTGGGATATTTAAAGAGATTCTGGTCCAGTTTCAGTGTTCTGGTGAGCACAAAAAGTGACCAAGGGTTACAAATCCTTGAGTGTAGACCAGGGATGTGGGGTTTGTATTTCAGACCTGGTAGCAGCCTCAGTTTAATGTTTGTTTTGAATGATCCCTTCCTGTGCAGCCTTAGAACGTGGCCTGTTGAAAACCCTGCAGAAGCTGGACGAGTACCTGAACTCGCCCCTGCCCGATGAGATCGATGAGAACAGCCTGGAGGACGTCACCGTCTCCACACGCAAATTCCTGGATGGCAACGAGATGACCTTGGCCGACTGCAACCTGCTGCCCAAACTGCACATTGTCAAGGTCAGACCTGGGGGGCTGCAGGGGAAAATGCAGCAGAAAATATCTGTGCTTTGTGTTATTCCTGTGCACAGCTCATTGCAGCTGTCTGTAAGCTCGGCTGCACTGGGAGCACCTGAGTTTGTGCAAGTTTGGGTCACTCAGAGGGCTCTGAGCAGTGGAGATCAGGGCAGGGGTGAGTTTGGGCAGCAGAGAGCCCAAACCCCATTCCCTGCACTGCCCTCGTGGTGCCAGGGAGCTGCAGAGCTCACGAGGAGGAGGAGGAGGGTGAAGGTCAGGTGAGCAGGGAATGGCTGAAGGGGGCTGCTCACTTCTGCTCCAGAGCAAAGTAAATGTCACAAATAAAGAGATTATATAAATAACCAAGCTGGAATCTTGGAAGAGGCAGCCTGGGACAGCCACAGGAGTGCAGATGTGCCCACAGCTGTGTGGTTTGGTTCCTCCCCTGCCTGCAGTGCTCTGTGTCAGCTCTGTACTGCAGATGGAGCCACAGGCTCAGGTTCTGGCTGCCTGCAGAAGAATTTCCCTGGGTGAGGAGAGTCCCAAGGGGAGAGAGGCAGGAACAGCCTCTGGAAACTGCAGGACTCATCCCAAGTGTCCAGGCTGGGAGGATAACTTCACTAGAGAATGGCCAGGGCTGGAAAAGTGTTTTAAGTCGTGGATGTAAATTTATAACTTCATTCTGTCCTTCCAGGTGGTGGCCAAAAAATACCGCAACTTTGAGATTCCCAAGGAGATGACAGGGATCTGGAGATACCTGACAAATGCTTACAGCAGGGATGAGTTCACCAACACCTGTCCTGGAGACAAGGAGATTGAAATAGCTTACAGTGATGTAGCCAAGAGACTCACCAAGTAACCAGCACCTGCAGAGGATCAGGTTATATCCCATAACAATGCTTCTAACAGACTGCTCTTTTCATATCAATAGCAATTGGTTTTTGCATGAACTCGCAGTTACTCCAAGCCACGTGGATAGACCAGGTACAGTAATTACCTAAAGTTTGCAGACTTTAATTACAGGCTTGTTTTTCCTGACCTCCTCTCCCAGCCTCTGAGCATGGTGGATGCAGTCGTGTTCCTGTTGCACTGGGGTGACCCTGGATTCTTCATTCTGAAGGGTTGGCTCGCCCCTGCTGCTTCTCTCTGTAAACATCTGGTCCATGATTTGTCCAGGAATTGGTTTAGGATCCTGTCTCACTGTATGGTACAAGGAATATTTATGTATTTTGGAATTTATTGCTTTTCCAGAAGATCTGTACACACCTGTCATACCTGTGACACGTTGAACTGTACCTGCTTGTCTATCCTATTTACATAGAGAAGGGAACTTAGTATCCAAAAGAGCCATTTGCAAAATATTTGGCAATGTTTTGTTGGTTTGTTTTGTTGTATTTTTATAAAATCTCTTGGATTTGAAGTCACGGTGATGGTTGAGAATGGACTCAATGTGAACCTTGGATTTGAGTGACCTCAGCATCAGGGAAGTTTGAATCCAGGCCTGAGAGCTGGGGTGGGAAGCTCAAAGCTCAGAGTTGATTTTTTTGTGTCTTCAAGAGCTTGAGGAGATTTAAACACCTGCATTTGTATGAATTTTGAGTTGCAGCAAACAAATAATTGTCAGGATTTTCCATCAGGAAACAGCAGAGTTGGAAGCTGCCCTCTGTTCACCTTAAGAATTGCAAGTGGCTTTCTTTTTGGTAGTTAAGAGCCTTTTTGTTTTGTATAGGTATTTTTGGTGATTTTTACTTAAGAATCTGTTCTGTCATAGCCCAAATCCATGGCAACTGTAGTGTCCTAACTCTGGGTGGGGAATAGCAGTGCAATGATTAGTGATGCAAAATGGACTGAGAGCCATGAAATGGGAATTTTTAATGCCCTTTCTTCCCTGAAGAAAGCTGAAGTGACCTTTAAAAAGAACATTTGCCTTAAATGATAGTAGGGTGTTTTTTTTCCTGAATGGAAACCTGGGAATTTTGTAAAGAAATGGTGGTGGAATCCAGTCCTTTCCATGGAATTTATCCCAATTGTTTCTGTGCACCTGCACTGCAGTTTTGCATACTCATAATCATTGCACTACTATACTTAAATCTTTTTACAGCAACACTGAGGAATAGCACTACAATTTTTTTAAAAACAATTTTCAAATGTTTCTAAACCAGGGAATAGTTTTCTTGTTTAAAATTAATGGTTTTGATGCACGAAATAAACTGCTAGGTTATTTTTAAAAGACCATCATAAACAACTCCAAAGAATGCTAGA
Organism: Zonotrichia leucophrys gambelii; assembly: GCF_028769735.1. Classification (NCBI taxonomy): domain Eukaryota; kingdom Metazoa; phylum Chordata; class Aves; order Passeriformes; family Passerellidae; genus Zonotrichia; species Zonotrichia leucophrys. The sequence continues at coordinate 996,649 of NC_088192.1, read as the reverse complement.
CTTATATGCCTATTTTTTTGTAAAGATACTTTTATATTTAACTGATTTTAGAAGCTGGAAAGTGCTATTCCTGCTAGGTTGTTCTTGGAATATTTAACATTCTGCAATAACGTGGAAATGCTGACACAAACACTTTTATACACTAATTGTTTTCTTTTTTTTCTTTTTTTTTTTTTTTTTTTTGGTAAAGCACTGGCTTTCTGAAAACCAGCCTGACTTTTCTAAGCATCCTGCTTTTGCTACTTTATGTACCCATGGAGTTAGTTGGATATAGAAGAGGTAGAGAACCAGATCCATATTTGTATCCCTGGCTTGTGGTGCCTTGCCTTGCCTTCCTAGAGCTAAAATTCCAATATAAAGGCACTTAGCAATCCTGTCACATCTCTTTCACAGGCAATTCTCTCAGATACACCTAACCCCTGCTGTGATTTGTTTCAGGAATGTTTAGGCACAGAGGGACATCCTGGGGAGTGACCTGGTTAGGAGAACCTTGGCTGTAGCCCTTGATGGATTACTGGGTTCTGATGTCACGTTCCCCTCCTCAATAAAGTTCCTCAGAATCCTCTGTAGGGCTTCAGTCTCTGCCACAACGTGACATCTAGAAAAAGGAATGACTTTTTTATTTAGATAACAGCATTTTTAATGACACATAGGGTGAAAAAACCCCAAACCCAACCCTCCTTGGTTTGGTGCTCTTGGCCACCACAGAGTTCACAAAGCTGTAGGAAGTGATCGTGGGCATATCTTTGAAAGGAGAGCTAAAAGCTTCACAAAAGCACATCAGGATGGCCCTTGGACGTTGTGGTGATGGGGCTGTGGGGTCAGGCTGTGCTCCCTTCCCAGGGAATTGTCCCTGGAGTGCAGAGAGCAGGGCACCCCCAGCCAGGAGCGGAGCCATCACCTCCTCAAACACCAGCTCAGACCCTTCAAACCCCCCCTGCCCTCCTCCCTCAGAGGCTGAGCTGTGTCTGAGAGCTCCAAACAGAGCTCCAGCTCTGGCTGTGACCGGCGGGCTCCTGATCTCACCCAGAGCAGGAATCCATCCCAGCGAGCTCCAGCCTGGCCTGGGCCCAGTGCTGGCTGTCCCTGCTGCAGTTGTGCTGTGGCAGGAGCTGCCCAGCCCCTCGTGCCCGGGGAGGGAGCAGCTCCAGCTCCGGAGGTGATCCCTGCAGAGCAGGGCAACGGCGGCGTCTGCTGCGGGCACAGCGCTTTCATCTGGCCCCAATCACCAGCTCCACACTAATTAAAAAAGCCCTTTCATAACTATGTAAATTCCTGACTTCTGTCAACTTGTTTACAATCTGATCTTTAAATGCATTTTTAATTTCATCAAACAGCAATTAATCTGCCCCCTGTTTAAATTTAAAATGCTGCTTCTAGCCCCTTCTCCAATTTAAAAACAGCAGTTACCCTTTCAAGTAGGCATTCCAGTTTGCAAGTTGGTTGCATGTATTAGCATGCTGAATAACTCACTTTATTCTCAAGCTGAAATATGCTTAAATTCGCATTAAAACAGGTGACTTGTGTATTTCCTGAACACAAGGGGAAAATCCATCACCTGCACCCTGTTTTTGTGTGGGAGAACAGATTATCCTAGGTGCATTTTTATTTTGTTTTTTCCCCTTACCAAAGCTTTTCTTTCTTGAGGAGATCCCTGCTGTGGAGAGGCTGCCTGTGGAACAGGAGGTGTGTGGGACTTGTGGAACAATTCCAGCCTGACCATCCCTTCCCTGGGTGTCCCACAAGGCAGCCCCAGCTTGCAGCTTTGCATTTTCCCATAAAATCGCTGTTTTCTCCACACTGGGCATGTCCAAACTGATCCAGAGCTGCGTGATAAGGAGAGAGATGTAATCAAATTTTTATGCTAAAGCAGCAAATTAGCATTTGGTATCAAAGGAGCACAGACAGGAGTAAATGGGAGCTGCTGGAGCCAAACCCACTGATGCCTATCTGGGTGCAGAACAAAAAGTGGTGAAGTGCAGCCAACTCTGCTGCTCTCCCTTTGCCACTCAGAGCATCTGAACCCATCCAGTGAAGATTTTTCAGGAGAAGGCCGTAACCCAAGTGAGAAATGCTCCATCAGCCTCAGAGCCTGTGCCACCAGCTCCTGAGCTTGGTTTGTGCAGGATGAGGGGATGGAGACTCCCAAGACAGGACATCAAGGATTGGAGCGTGGTTTGCAGAAATACTTGAAGAGTTGATACAATTTGTTGTAGTTTGCTTTTGTCTTTCACTTTCTGGAACATCTTTTACAGATATACCAGTATACTGCTGGCAGCTATTGTTAAATAAAATTATATTTTCACTACCAAGCAGATCTTTCTCTTATTTCTGAAGATTTCATGTGCAATCCAGGACTGCAGGGTGATGGGCTGAACTGCACAACACAACTTGTTGGTAATTCTGTTCTCCATTTTTGGCCTTCAGGTTTAGGGTTTTTTCAGTGGTGATGTGATTTAAGGCAGAATTTGTGTTATTTCTAACATTATAACCAGCAGCTGTGGTGCCCCTGAAAATTTAGAACTTCCTTAAAATAAGAACAAGTTGAGAAATAATGAATTTCCACAATTTCTTTAGGAGAAGTGAGATGATTTTTTTTTCAGATTTTCAGTGGGAAGTTAAGAACAGATCTTGGTACTTTGTTTTTCTATGGAATGCAGCTTTTCAGAGATGTGTGAGATTTGATTCAAAAGACATCAAAAAAAATCTCAACTTTGGTTCAAGTTTATCCCCTGAGTGGCCACGTCAGGAGTTTGAGATTGCATTTATCCCATAAGAGAATTCCTGGATTTCAGAGCTCCTGCTCTGAGTTTCAGAGGGGTTTCTTTGCTGTTTTTTCCTTTCAGACAAGGTGCAGCAGCTCTGGCAGCCCCAGAGTGTTTTAACCTGGGTTAGTTTTGTTCCAGGACTGCCCAAAGCTGTGGCTGAGCACGCTGGGGTCGTGATGGCAACGCCTGAAAGCAATGCCAGCCATGGAGGTGAGTCAGTCAGCAGGTAATTAATGAAAACCTTCATTTCAGGGGGATCCAGAGCCTGGCTGTGCCTGTGAGCAGGGGGATGAGCTCTCCAGGCTGGTGCTGGATCCTCTCCAGAGCTGGGAAAAGGGAGCTCATGATTGTTTGAGTCAGGAGAGAACTGCTGTGCTCTCACCACTGGCCAGGGAGATGAAAACAGTCGCTAAACAAAGATCAAACATGTGAACTTTATAAATAAACAAACAAAATTGATGCTAAGGGACGTCTCAGCTCCTTTGCCTACGGCAAAGGGCTTGGCAGGACCTGGGGAATGACTTTGTCAGTTTGCACACAGAATTGTTATTTTAAAGAGGCTGATTAAAGTGATACTGCTGCTCTTAATGAGTCTGAAAACATCCCTGTCCACACAGGGGGAATGTGGGGGAGAGGAGAAATCATGTCTGGGGCTGAGCTCTGGGTGCAGAGCACAGCAATGTTCCAAATCTAAATGATCCTCATGATGAAAAATGCTGATTGGGGCAGGCAGACAGCGAGGGCAGCAGGGCTGGGAGGCTGCCAGGGAGGAGCTGGGGCTGCTTTGATGTGCTGAGCTCTGCCAGCCTGGCCAGGCTGCCCAGGGACAGGGCCTGCACCAGGCAGGGGCTCTGCTCAGGAAAAGCTGTGAGCAGACAGACAGACAGACAGATGTTAGTTATGGTTTTCTTCCTTCTGTGCAGAGGGCCATGAGCTGCTGTGGTCAGTCTCTAGCATCAAGGCCCCTCCATCCTCTGCAGCTCCTCCTGTTTTTCTCCCTGACTTTGCTGCTTGAGGTTTGGGCTGCATTAGAGGCTTTGCTGCCTTTAAACAGAGCAGAACCCTGGGCCCTGTGGGCAGCCACGTGGAGCTCCTGCACAGCTCTCGGGGGTTGTTTTTGGGGTAAAGTTCTTGTTGGGAAGAGCCCAATGAGGAATGGGATGGATTGGATCCCTGGAGTTGACTTTAGAGGCCATGAGTTCATTTCTTGTCTCTGTCAGGCAGGCTGTTCCCATTTGTCGTGAAAATGGAGGGTGAGCTATTCCCTTTCCTTGATTGGGTGTTTTTTCCATTTCAGTTAATTTAATTTCAGAAATTCAAAGTAATCACTTCCTTTGGAAGGGTTTGGTGGTATTTACAATCATCTCCCTCTGGGAGCTGAGTGGGGACCCTGTGGAGGGCAGAGGTGGCTGCTGGGCCTGCCCTGGCCCAAACCTCACGTGTGGCTCCAGGTGAGTCCCAGCTCTGCTGCTCCTCCTGTCTGGGGGCTCCTGGGGTCAAGAGGGGACCTGAGGTCGCTGCCCTGGAGGAAAGTGGCTTTTCTTAGCAGTGCTGCTCACAGTTTATCAGCTGCCCTGGCTGCAGGCAGTGAGGCTCCAGCTGTGTGAGCACCCAGCCCTGCTCTGTGCCTTGGAGCTGAGCTTTGCCATCCAGCCTGGTCTGGATCCGTGGATGAGTTTGGAGTGACAGAAAACAGCTCCTGTGCTCTTTTCTGTCACTCAGGGCACCTGGGCAAGCTCAGCTGCTGTTTGGCTGCCAGGTGGCATCAGCAGTGGCACAGGAGCCAGGATGCCCAGGCAAGCACAGGGGGCAGGAAAGTGCTGGGAGCTTTTGGGGTTTAAAGTGTGGGCAGGCATGTGCTGCTTCAGCTACTTCTGAGTTTTAATTTCCCCAGGCAATGGCTCTTGCAGGCACTGGGAGTTCCTGCAGTCTGTGTTTGGGTGTTTTTAGGGCAGTGGTTGGCTCTTCATCTTGCTGCACCCACTCACTCAGGAATCAGAGCCACAACAGCACAGGAGCATTTACTGCAGGCTCCATGCATGGGCTGGGTGGGTTTGAAGTGTTCAGGGTGAGATTTCTTCATGGGGCTTTAATTTCCCAGCTTTTTGTGGCCTTGGAGCCGGAGTCAGCACGCAGGGAGGAGTGTGAAATAATGCTGCTGTGACCTTTGGGTGAATTCTTGTCTGTGGGGTTCTTTGAGGAGATTGTGCACACTCACAGGCAGCTCCCAGTGTTCACAGGATGGAGATGGTCCCTGCTCCCTGCAGGGTGTGGGTGAATTCTTGTCTGCGGGGTTCTTTGAGGGGATTGTGCACACTCACAGGCAGCTCCCAGTGTTCACAGGATGGAGATGGTCCCTGCTCCCTGCAGGGTGTGGCTGCCCAGCTCAGGCACTCTGAGATCCTCTTGTCCCAGCTGGCAGTGAAAGGTGCACATGAGCAAAGCTGCTCACAGCATGGCTTACCCAGAGGCATCAGTGGCCAAAATCCCTTCCCAGGCTCCTTCTGCCCTTCCCCTCCAGCCCAGACTTCCCTTAGGAACAAAACCTGCTCGTGTTTCCCATTAAACCCCTGGGTTTGCTGCCCTGCCTGAGCCAGCTGGCATTTCACAGTCTGGGGGTGCAGAGGAACCTTCTGGGGGCTCCTGAGGGCAGCTCCTGCTCCAGAGCTCAGCTGCAGGTGCCTGACTCTGGCTCCAGATGGTTTTCGGGCCGTGCTGGAGGAGGGAGAGGCTGCTGGATGTTCTGGAGGGCTGCAAGAGGAGGATCCCGAGTATCCCAGCGCGACTCCGGAGCCTTTGAAGTGCTCTCTGCCCTCCCTGCACCTTTCATCCCTCGCCAGCGCTTCCCCAGCTGGAGCCATGAAAGGGAAACTACAGAAGCCATAAATCCTGGCTGCCAGCATCTCCACTGGGGAGATTTCACAACGAGCCCGAGCTGCTGCAGAAGATAAGAGAGGGCCTTGAATCCCAGGCAAGTCAGGGCTGGTTCTGGGAAGAGCTGAGCTCCACGGCATCGTTGGGGGTCCCTCTGGCTTCCCTGGGCCCAGGAGCTGCCTCTGGGTGCCCTGGGGTGAGCCCCAGCCTGGGGCAGAGCTCCTGGCCCCGGGGCAAAGCTGTGGTTTGGGTGGAACAGCCCCTCTGCACGGTTCTGCCGTGGTTTTGCTGCTCCCAAAAGTTGTTTTTATCACGTCTGCAGGAGCTGGGCTGGCAAACCCCTGCTGCAGCAGAACCCCCTGTGTGGAGGGGCTCCAGCTGTGCTGACCCCCTGCCCTGGCCATGCTGGAACAGGGGATGGAAGCTGAGGGATCTTTGTATCCTCACACTCAGAGAGCAGCCAGAAGGCTCCTGGCTCTGTCAGGAGTGTTGGTTCAGCAGAGGGGAATCAGCCTGAGCTGCCAGACAGCTCTGAAGCCCCCAGCAGCAGCTCCAGCTCCAGCTGCCCCTCCCTGGGGACCTTGCCAGGTTTCCCTGCCCGTCACAGGTGAGGGCAGAGAGGATCCGCTCTGGAATTTGGTGCTGACACCCAGACAGAGCCCAGGCTCTGAGGAGATTCCAAACCTCAGCCAGGCAGAGCTGCCCCTGCCCTCCAGGGATGCCTTGGCTCTGGCAGGGCTGTGCTCACTCAGACTTTCTTGGAACAGCAGCCTCAGTATCAGCTCCACCCATGGGACCTTTCCCTCTTCTTCAGCTGAAAACCAAATCCTCAACTTGCTGCCTTATTGATTATTGGGATACAGGAAAAGCCTTCCCAGGAATGCAAGCTGTAAACAGCCCTTGCCTGCTGTCACCTGTTGGAGCAGTGATGTGGATTTGGGGCAGTTGGGGTTTCTGGATCAGCTCCTGGGGGCTCCATCTCCTGCAGGTCCTGTCAGACCCCTCCATGCCCTGCAGACCTTCCCTGCCTGCTGCAGCCCCATCTCCCACTCCCTATGCATTTCCAGAGCAGTGGGAAACAGTGGGGGAGATTGCCAGGACGAGCCCTGGATGCAGCAGAGCTGGAGAGCAGGAACCAGCCCAGGATCTCCTGTTTCCCTGCAGAGCCGCCCTGCTGGCACACACAACAGGAATTCCCGGCCCCAGAGGTGTCCCCAGCTTTGGTGGCACCAGGACAGGATGATGGGGAAAGGCCTGGGCTGTGGGCTGGTTTTGGGGATGTTTGCAGGTGGGGCTGGTGCCAGGAGCAGCCGGGGCTGTGATAATCCCGAATTTGTGATGGTGATCTTGGGTTTGTGATGATGGTCCCGGGTTTGTGATGATCCCAGGTTTGTTATGAAAATCCCGGGTTTGTGATGATCCCAGGTTTGTTATGAAAATCCCGGGTTTGTGATGATGATCCCGGGCTGTGATGATGATCCCGGGTTTGTGACGATGCCGGGCTGCGATGATGCCGCCGGCCTGTGGAGGTCAGCCTTGGCTCGGGAACCTCCCGGGGCTCCTCCTGCTCCTCCCGCCCTGCCGGGGTTCGCTGCCCCTCTCTGCCCCCCTGCAGCATCCCCGCGATTTCCCGACTGATCCCCTGGGAGAGCACAGCGGGCTCTGGGCTCGGCTTGGAGAAATGTTTGTGTCCCCGTCCCCAGCCGATGCGCTGAGCTGTGTCCTGCACTCTGAGCATGCAGAGGTGACCACAGATGGATCCTGGCACTCCTTTTGGTGCTTTGGGGTGGTTTTTTGGGGAGGCTTCTCTGGATCTGAACCCTGGATCTGAGCTCTTTTTATCAGAGCAATAATTCTTTCCATTTCCCACCCAGGAGAGCTGAAACCTCTTGGAGGCTTTGGAGGCTCAGCAGCTGCTGCCAGGCCCTGCTGCTCCCTGCTCCCTGTCCCCACTGCAGCTCCTCCCTGTGCTCCAGCCCATGTGGAGAACGTGGATCCTTGTTTTAGAGGAGCTTTAGAGAAGTTTTATTTGAGCTCACGTTCTTTGCCATTCCCAGGTTTCTCTGGATGCCACAGAGATGTTATTAAGCAGATGAAAGGCCAAGGAACGAGTTTGCTGTGCTTGTGCTTGCCCAGGGCTGAGCTTTCTGCCCCTCCCCGGGTTTTTGGTGCATCCATCCTGCACAAAGTCGCTGCAGGAAGGGTCTGGGATGGTGCTGATGGAGCTGAAGCAGAAGATGTTTTGCTGCCTGAATGGAGGCTGGGCAGCCTTGGTGGCACCATGGTCTCTGCTGTGCCCAGGGCTGCTTCTCCCTGATGGTTTCCAGGGGCTCTGGAGTTCTGGAATCGCTGCCAGAGCTCCTCAGACCCTGGAGGGCTCTGGGTTCTGCACCTTCCCTCCAGAGCCCCCAGGGAGGCTCCTGCAGCTCCATCCCTCAGGATGGGCAGCCCAGAGGCAGGAATGTGGCTGCTGCTCCCCAGGAGGGACATCCTGAGCCTGGAGAGGCTGGAGAAGCCAGGCCAGAGCTGCTGGAGCTTCCCTGAGGCTTTTCCTGCCCTGCTGGGGCTGAGGCTGCCCGGTCAAACCTGAGAGGTTAAAGTGGCTTTTCCTGGATTCCATGGAGGAGAGGAGGGGCTGGGAGGGACAGAGGGAGGGAGAGGGAGCAGGAGCTGCAGAAACAAGGGCTGGGAAGGGGCACCATGGAGGGCACTGCTGACCGAGGGAGGCTCAGATTGAGGTTGGGTGTCTGGAAACGCTGCAGCTGCTGGGGCAGCACGGGCTGTGCTGGCTGAGGGAATGAACAGGTTTGGTGACTCCAGCCCTGCTCTCTGGCCCTTGTGGGCTCCCCCTGGCCTGGCCTCCCCTGTCCCACCACAAACTCAGCTCTGCACCTGGGACAGGAGCTCACATCCACATTGCTCTGGATCTGCCTTCTCCTGCTGCTGAGAGCTGCAAACAGCCCCGGGCCCTGAGAGGGATTATACAAATGAAGCTGTGCTAGGGCTGTAGTTTCAGAGATTTTTTTTCTTTTCTTTTCTTTCTCCTTTACTAAAAAAATCTTCTGTGCACTTTGGAGCAAGCCTGTCATATTTCTTGGAGTCTCCAGTGGCTCCTTCATCCTACAGACTTTCTGGAGTCCTCCTTGTTAGGCCGAGGACTGCATGATTCATTGTGTGCTGGAGATTTAATACTGCACGGAAAACAGGCCCAGTTCAAATTTGTTTTCTTTCTTTCCCCCTCCCCTCTTTTCTTTTTTTCCCCCCTTTCTTGGCTTCTCACTTACATCCTGGAATTTCTTTTTTTCACAAGGTATAAAATAAATAGGTTCCCGAATATGCCCAGAAGGAAATAATCCCATTGGATTTTTCAGCTGCTCTTTTAGGGCTGTTAAAAACAATTTGGAGCAGTTCAGCTTCCTCAGGGGCTGGCTGTGGCTTGGGGAGACCCTGTCCCATCTCTCCTGGATCTCCATGAACAGCTCAGCCTCTGCTGCATCTGGACAGTGTATCCCCAGCCAAAAAGGCTTTGGGGTTGCTTTTCCAAGGGTGAGATGTGGATTTTTAATGCCAAAAGGGACCTTTGTGGTTGTTGTGCCATCCTGGTGGATCAGCAGGTGATTCTCTGGGTCTGATGTCACCCACGTGCTCCCAGCCGTGGCTGGGATTGGGATTTTCCCAGGACAAAGTGCTCTGAGGGGCAGTGAAGTGGTGACCTGACCCTGGGAAGAATTAATTGAACCCTTTAATTAGAGCTTGCCTGCAGTGAGGTGCCTCTGTCCTGCCCAGGCTCCTCCGCATCTGCATTTTCCAAATCCAGGGTAATGAATTCCCGTCCCTCTCGGCCATGAGCTGAGAACCGATGCTCCAGAGGAGCCCAAGGCTGGATTTCCTGGGATCTGGTTCTGGGAACGAGCTCCTAGAGCAGCTCCTGCACTCCAGGAGCCTGATTTCCACAAGGGCCGCAGCCCTCCCACAGCAGGGGCAGCCTGGAGCCCATTCCCTGAATTCAGGGACAGCCTGGAGCCCCATTCCCTGAATTCAGAGACAGCCTGGAGCCCATTCCCTGAATCCAGGGGCAGCCTGGAGCCCATTCCCTGAATCCAGGGGCAGCCTGGAGCCCATTCCTGGGGCTCAGGGACAGCCTGGAGCCCATTCCCTGAATCCAGGGGCAGCCTGGAGCCCATTCCTGGGGCTCAGGGGCAGCCTGGAGCCCATTCCTGGGGCTCAGGGACAGCCTGGAGCCCATTCCTGGGGCTCAGGGGCAGCCTGGAGCCCATTCCTGGGGCTCAGGGGCAGCCTGGAGCCCATTCCCTGAATTCAGAGACAGCCTGGAGCCCATTCCCTGAATTCAGGGGCAGCCTGGAGCCCATTCCTGGCGCTCAGGTACCAGCTCTATTTTTGTCCCTTTTAGCGGGGTCTCCGCAGTTCCAGCTCTGGTTTTGTGGGACCTCCGCAGTTCCATCTCCGTTTTTTCCCCCTTTTTGGGGCTCTCGGGTTCCCGGCCGAGCAAGGATCGTTCCCCACCCGGCCAGAGCGGGGGTCGCGGCCCCGCAGGTGCCTCCCCTCCATCCCTCCATCCTCCCCATCCCTTCATCCCCTCCATCCCCTCCATCCATCCCTCCCCTCCATCTCCTGCATCCCCTCCATCCCCTGCATCCCCTCCACCCCTCCATCCCCTCCATCCTCCCCATCCCTTCCATCCCCTCCATTCCTCCATCCCCTCCATCCCCTCCATTCCTCCATCCCCTCCATCTCCTCCATCCCTCCATCCTCCCCATCCCCTCCATCCCCGCCGGTTCCCCGGGGCCGCCGCCGCCTCTCTCAATCTGCCGCCATCGCGGCGGGGCTGCCGCGGCCCCGGAGCGCCCCGGGCTCCCCCAGCCCAGCCCAGCCCAGCCCGAACCGCGGCGGTTCCGCCACCGGGGGCCGGGATTGCTTCAGCCACACCAGCCTTTCATCCCGGCTGAGGTGACTCAGCGCCCCCGGGGGCCCGGGCTGGGCTGGCTCTGGCCGCACCGTGCATTGCATTTATATATTTATATATTTATTTATTTATTCGTGGGCAGTGCGGCCGCGGGAGAGATAGCCCGAGATGGGGAGTTAAGCGAACCTGTCGGACCCAACCCGGCCCAGACAAGGAGCCCGGCTGCGGTCTCGGTGCGGCTCAGCCGCGGCTGGGGCAGCTCCTCAAAGCCGGGCTTTGCTCCTCGGGGCTCTGCCCCCGCTCCGGGGTCACGCCTGCCCCGATCCGGGGCTGCACCTGGGGTCCCGCTTTCCCTGTCACCCTTTGGGCTGTCCCTGCCACCCCTTGGGCTGTCCTTGTCACTCCTTGGATTGTCCTTGTCATCCTTGGGCTCTCCTGTCACCCTTGGGCTGTCCCTGCCACCCCTTGGGCTGTCCCTGTCACCCTTGGGCTGTTCTGTCACCCTTTGGACTGTCCCTGTCACCCTTGGGCTGTTCATGTCATCCTTTGGGCTGTCCCTGTTACCCCTTGCGTTGTCCATGTCACCCTTGGGCTCTCCTGTCACCCTTGGGCTCTCCTGTCACCCTTTGGGCTGTCCCTGTCACCCCTTGGGCTGTTCTGTCACCCTTTGGACTGTCCTGTCACCCTTTGGACTGTCCTGTCACCCTTGGGCTGTCCCTGTCACCCTTGGGCTGTTCTGTCACCCTTTGGACTGTCCTGTCACCCTTTGGACTGTCCTGTCACCCTTTGGACTGTCCCTGTCACTCCTTGGACTGTCCCTGTCACTCTTGGGCTCTCCTGTCATCCTTGGGCTGTCCCTGTCACTCCCTGGACTGTCCCTGTCACCCTTGGGCTGTTCTGTCACCCTTTGGGCTGTCCCTGTCACCCTTGGGCTGCCCCTGTCACCCTTTGGGCTGTTCTGCCACCCTTGGACTGTCCTGTCACCCTTTGGGCTGTTCTGCCACCCTTGGACTGTCCTGTCACCCTTTGGACTGTCCCTGTCACTCCTTGGACTGTCCCTGTCACTCTTGGGCTCTCCTGTCATCCTTGGGCTGTCCCTGTCACTCCCTGGACTGTCCCTGTCACCCTTGGGCTGCCCCTGTCACCCTTTGGGCTGTCCCTGTCACCCTTGGGCTGTTCTGTCACCCTTGGGCTGTCCCTGTCACTCCCTGGACTGTCCCTGTCACCCCACAGCATCTCCCCAGCTGCTTTTCGCCTGATTTTCCCCGTTTGCAGAGGGTGAATATTTTTGCAGGTGTGGTGGCCATGCCCTCTGGAGCCACCAGCACAGTGCCCCTCAGATCCTGAGCACGGAGTGAGAGGTCCCAAAGCTCCCTGGCTCAAATCTGGGCTCCCTCTGTGCCTGCTGAGCACACTTGGCTGCTGGCAGGGATGTAGCAACTCCCCAGCACACATGTTGGTGGTTTTGAGGGCTAAATTGGACCTTGGGAATTAGCAGCCCTGTGAGTCAATAACAACATGTCCTAATGAATGCAAGATGTCCCCAGGAAACGAAAGCTCCTCTGCTGGGCTGGGATCCTGTGACTGGGGGAGAGCAGCAGTAAACAAGCAGGAATGCTTCGGCTGGAGATGAGCAGGAGATACAAACCCGGCATCATCTCGGCGCTGCAAACACACCCGGTGTGGGTGGTGCTGCCGGGGGGAGCCCGAGCCAGGGGAATTGTGAAATTGTGTCTGACTCTGAGGGTCCCCTGCGCCCCCCCGGGGCTGGGGTGTCCTGGGGTGACTGCAGAGCTGCCCTGTCCCTGTCCCTGTCCCCAGCCCGGGGCCATCGGGGAGGGCTGGAGCAGCTCCAGAGGGGAGGTTTGGGTTTGGGATTGGCTTTGGGGCTCTGGCTGTGCTGGCAGGAGGCAGAGGGGCTGCACAACACAGAATGTGGGGTTCCATGGGCTGCCCCGAGGGCAGGAAGGGGCTGTGGGGGAGCCCAGGGTGGATCTGGGGCTGTTCCTGGGGCAGAGCAATCCCTGGCCTGGCTCATGGGCATCACCAATGTCACATCCTCAGGGACAGAGGACTTGATCCTCGGAGCACAGGAGAGCAAGCGGCCTCATGGATCCTTCTGGGAGATGGGGCCTTGTGGGTCTGGTCCCTCAAACCAAACCCTTTTCCCAAACCTGCAGGAGCCCAGCAGCCGTGAGACCTCACTGAGCCCCAGCGAGCTGGGAATGGGCTGAAATTGTCCCAGGGCTGGGATTCCCACCGAGCTGGATGGGGGTTGAACTGGGAGGCGCGAGAGTGGTGCTGGGTCAGGATGTGCTCGGCGGGAGCAGGGAAGGGAGCCGGGGATGGAGCAGGGGATGGAGCAGGGGATGGAGCAGGGGATGGAGCAGGGAATGGAGCAAGGGATGGAGCAGGGGATGGAGCCGGGAATGGAGCAGGGAAGGGAGCCGGGAATGGAACAGGGAAAGGAGCAGGGAAGGGAGCCGGGGATGGAGCAGGGAAAGGAGCAAGGTTTGGAGCAGGGAAAGGAGCCGGGAACGGCGGCGTTGCCCAATCCACGCGCATGGAAATGAAGCGCTTTGTGCGCAGAAAAAGCCTCGCTCTGCAGAGGCGCTGGGTGTGTGCGCGTGTGGGAGTTCAGACTCCGCAGGAGCAACCTTGGATGCCTGGAAAAATCTCCTTTGTGCATTTAATTAGCGGTGAAGGCCATTTGCATGCGAGATGCCGCTCGGTCTGAAGCTGCTCGCTGATCAGCCCGTTTGTACCGGGAGCTCTGCCGGCCCCGACCGCAGCGCTTTGCATTTCAAAGCCGGGCAGGTACCGGGGCCGATTTCACAAGCGGGACTCCGGGAAGGGCAGCCCGAGCCCCAGCCGAGCCCCGCGATGCTGCTTTGGCTTTTCTGTCCCTGCCAATCCCATCAGTGCATTGAAGCTGTGCCTGAGGAGGCGGCCCAGGTCCCTTTGCTGGGCCGGGCAGGGACGGGGCTCTCTCCGGTGCCTCAGCGAGGTCCCAGCGGGCCCCAGAGAGGAGAAAATCCATCCCCTGTGCGAGGGGAGGATGGGGAACATCCCTTTCCTCCCTTGGGAGCCGCAATCCCGGTGGAGATGAGCAATCCCCTCCCTCCCCAGCTGTGCCGCGTCCCTGCGGGCTGGGAAAGGGATTTTCTGCACGCTGGTGGCCCTGGGGCCAAGGGGACCAGCAAGGCCACCAAACAGGATCCCTGCCCTGGCCCTGTGTCCCGCCAGCTCATCCAGGCTCCCCTGGGAGGGCTGGAGCTCCTGCTGCTCCTGGGAGGCTCCAGGACACGTCTGTCCCTCTGCAATGTCCTGGCTGGCACATGGCCAGGGCTCCAGCGAGGCCAAGGCTGATATCTGGGATTGGAGGGGAAAAAAGGGTCAGACCCAGCCCCTCCATCCCGCTGTGGATGTGTTCCTGCTCAGCCCAGCCCCTGCATTCCTCACCAGCCGCTTTCTGGGCACCTTCCTGCAGTGGCAGCTGGCACCGAGGGGCTGGAATTTCCTCCTCCTGCTTGGTCCAGGCCCAAAAGGCCTGGCTGACATTTTAAATTTGTTATTTTATTTAATTATTATTGCTTTATTTGCATTTATTTGGCTTTCCAGCCGAGCTGTGGCCAGCAGGGCCACTGGCATTTGTAGGGAATTCAACTGGACTTGCTGTGCTTGGGTTTTCCTCGATGAACCTCAGCCAGCCCAGACCTCCCTGAGCCTCACCTGAGGCTTGGGGCTGTGGTTCCTCACACAGAATTTATCATTATTAGCCTGGTTTTGTTTTAAAAACCCGGAATAAAAATCTCTTTGCAGCTGTGAAGCCTCACAGGCTGATGCCAGCCAGGGGCCATTCCATGGATGTGGGAATCCTCTTGTCCTCAGCACAGGGGTGGGAAGCTGGGTTGGAGCCTGGCTTCCAGCCTTTCCCTTTAGTCCCAAGTTTTCCTGAGCCCACCCTGAGCATCTCCCTGTGCTGCTGAGGGAGGGATTTGTTCCCCATCTGAGAACATTTGTCCCTCCTGGAGCAGCCCTGAGCTCTTCCTGACTCAGGGGCTGAGGCTGGGCAGCAAAGAGTTAAATCTGCTCCCTCCACCTGTGTATTTTCCCAATTGGGAATGCAGGAAACTGCACTGAAGGGCTCTGGGTTTGCCAAAACTGTGCCATGAGTCAGAGGCAGAAAGCAAAGTTTATTTGTGAAGTTCCAGCAGGCTGAAGCATCTCCTGTGAGGGCTGAGCTCTTTAAACCAATCCCAGTTTTGGGTTTTTTTCCATCTCTGCCTTTTAAAGTGACCAGGCTTGGGAAGAGGGAGAGGATTCATGCAGAGGGGCTCGGTTTTAATCTAATAAGGGTTTTTTCCCCCCGTAGGCAAATGCTGGAGCTCTTCAAGGCACAGATCAAGCCCGGGCTGGGTTACAGAGGGGCCTTTGATTGGGATCATTTCAGAGTGTTTGGGGCTTTGGGAGGGACCTGGGGGGCTCAGCCATGGCCCAGCTGTGGGTGCCCAGCTCCAGCAGCCCCCAGCCTGTGGGATGATGTGTTGGGATGCTGTGTTGGGATGCTCTGATGGGACGCTGTTTTGGGATGCTATTTTGGAGTGCTGCTTTGGGATGCTCTTTTGGGATGCTGTTTTGGGGATGCTGTTTTGGGGATGCTGTTTTGGGATGCTGTTTTGGGGATGCTGTTTTGGGGATGCTCTTTTGGGATGCTGTTTTGGAGCCTTTTGGGATGCTGTTTTGGATGCTGTTTGGACTGCTTTGGGATGCTCTGGGATGTTTTTGGGGATGCTGTTTTGGATTCTTGGGATGCTTTGGATGCTCTTTGGGATGCTGTTTGAGATGCTGTTTTGGGATGCGCTGGATGCTGTTTTGGATGCTCTTTGGGAGCTGTTTGGATGCTGTTTTGGGGATGCTGCTTTGGGATGCTGTTTTGGGGATGCTCTTTTGGGAATGCTGCTTTGGGATGCTGTGCTGGTCCATGGCCACACAAGGACCACAAGCTCCTTGGCCATTAACCCAGCCCAGCTCCACGTGCTAATTAACAATTAACAAAGATCCTCAAATCCCCAGAGGCTCCGTGGGAGTGTTTTACAACCTCTCCACTCCAGTGGCAGCCGCCGTGCCCCTCGTGCTGGGGGAGCACATTAAAACTTCTTAATTAGATATTAAAAAATTAATAATGTTTGCATTTCTCGTGGCAGGGGAGAGCCAGGGGCTGGGTTTGGCTCCTTCTCGGGGGCTCTGGGCATTCCCAGCTCAGAACCAGCCCTGTCTGCTGCTGCTGCTGCCCAGAGTGAGAGGGGAGCGTGTCCCATCCTCATCCCATCCTCATCCCGTCCTCATCCCGCCCTGGAGAGGCAGCAGCTCCTCCTGCCTACGTGAGCTCTGGCACAGCCCTGCTCTCCTGAGCTCCCAGAGCCCTGGGGCAGGAGCTGGGATGGGCAGAGCCCTCACCCCCTGCCCTGGCAGCCCAGGGGCTCTGGAGGGGACGAGGAGAACGTGGGAGCCCGCATTGCTCCCACCTTGGATGGGCTCATCCCGGCTGGCCAGGCTGCCATGGGAGCACATCCCATTTAATCACATCCCATTTGATCACATCCCATGGACTCACATCTCATGGAACATCCCAGCCCCTCCAGACCCAGCTCCAAGCCCAGCTCAAATCCAGTTCAATTCCAGCCCAAATCCAGCTCAGACCCAGCTCAAACCCAGCTGAAACCCAGCTCCAAGCCCAGCTCAATTCCAGCTCAAGCCCAGCTCAAGCTCTCCCCAAGGCGCTGGGTCAGCAGGGCAGGGCTGGAGCCGGGGTTTGGCTCTCCATGCTCAGCTCCCTCAGGTTTATTCAAATCCCTCTAATCCCCCCAGAAGGAATTGGGCTGAGGCCAGGCCGGGAGTGCTGCAGGTGCTCCCCGGGCACGGGGTACCAGGGCTGGGCACCGCGGTGGCCCCGAGCCCGCCCAGCCTGGGTGGCCCTTTCGGGGCGCTGTTAATGAGCGCTGTTAATGAGCGCTGTTAATGAGCGGTGATGGGGCTGGGGCTGAGCTGCCACCCGAGCTGGGGCAGGGACAGCGATAGGGCCGAGCACGGCGTGTCTGTGCCAGGGGCACCCCCAGCCGGCCCGACCGGTCCGACCAGCCCGGCCCGGTGCCCAATTCCAGCAGCAGCAGCAGCAGCGCCCAGGGCCGGGCTCGCACCTCCTCCTCCTCCTCCTCCTGCCCAGAGCCGCAGGAAAGGGCTTTGGTTTGGGGTTTCCTGCAGGAAAGAGCACAAAGCCACCCCAAAATGCCAGCTGGGGTGGGGTTTGTGCGAGCAGGGGAGCGCTGGCCCCTGGTGGGGTCTGGGGGTGGTGATTTGGGCACAGCAGCAGAAAAACGATGGAATAAAGGTCTGTGCAGAGCCCTGGGGATGGCCGGGCCCTGGGGACATTCCCGGGGGTGGGAAGGAGCCCCGGCTCCGGAGGGGACACAGGGATGTCCCAGGCTGGCATTTCAGCACCTGCAGCACCCTGGGGCTCCTCCTTGGGCATCGCTGGCACCAGCTGAGGTTGGGGGTGATGGGCAGGGGCACCTCAGCTCTCCCCAGCCCTTTAAACCTCACCCTCAAAACTGCCAAGGCCAGGGACCTGCTTTGCACTCATTAAAAGAAATGGAATTAAATTACACGAAAAGGCTGATCTCCTATAAAAGGGGATTTAGGAAAGCCAGCAGCTGGCGCACCCAGGAGCTGGGATGGAACACGGCAATAAAATCATCTCTTCAGGCAATCTCCTGAGATGATTGAGAGGGTTGGAAATGCCTCTCAGCTTCCCCCAAAAAGGGCTCAGAGAGGTACGTGGGTGCCTGCATGCGCTGAGTGACCCCGCTTCCTCTCCATGGAAAAAAAAAAAAAATTAATAATTAAAAACCCCCTTGAAAAAAAAATTCCTGCAGCGTTTTCCGCCCATTTCTTTTCCCCCCACGTGGATTATCTCCTCTGGTTCCAAAGCCACAAGAAAATATCATCACATTTTTAAACCGAAACCTCGAGGTAAATAAAGGAAAGGGTTTGGATCTGCCTCCAGCCCTCGCCACTTCTATCAGGCAGAAAAACGCCGGCGCAGCTCCCGCCGATATAAGATAGAAAGGTGGAGAACATTTTTGAAATGTTCTGAAAACATTCCATCATCTATAGGAATCAAAGCCCCATTGAAAGCTACAGAACCCCTCACATTCGAGGGTTTTAATGAAAACCAAATTTTTTTTCAGGCCCTGTGTTTTTCTTTGCGAGGATTTCCAGGGGAATACAAGTGGAGCAGGGGGCGGACGTGGGGAACTTGGCTGGAGTTTCTCCTGCCCCAATAGGGCTTTCACTGTGGGGCTTTTAAAAAATGGTTTAAAGATAATATGGCCTCGTATTTTTGGACTTGTCAAAGTGCTCCGGATCAGCGCTGGGTTATTTTCCACTGGAAAATAAATGGTGGAGCAAGGGCAGGAGGGGAGCTGGGGGTCTTGGGTGCCTGCCATGAGAGGAGGGCTCCCGAGGTCGGGCTGCCAGGCTGTGGGCAGGAAAGCAAAGACCAAATTCTGGGCTTCATCTTTAATGGTGTGGAGCTGGGCAAACCTCCTGCCTTCCGTGGCAGGGAAAAACATCCTGAGCTGTGAACTGCCCGGGCCTGGGGAGGAAACCTCTGCCCACCCTCCTCGGAAAGCAGCAGGGGTTGTGTCCCCGTGAAAACACCCAGCATAAAACCCCAGCTGCTCTGGGTCAGCTGAAAGGCTGCTGGTAACAAACATCTCCTCGGTTTGGGTTCGTTTTTCCCATTCCTTTTAGTCTATCCCCACATGGAAGTGTGGCCATGAGGAACAGATGAGGATGAGGATGGGGAGATGAGATCCCCACCAGCCCCATCCTCATCCCACAAGGATTTCCCTCTGCTCTTTCCCTTGGCCACCAGTGCCCCAAACCCCCTTGGGTACCTCCATGCCCGGAGGGGTCCCTGGTGGGGCTCAGTGAAGTTCTGTGTCCCACCCAGGCAGGGCAGGGTGCTGGACCACACAGGTCAGCACAAGGCAGGGGTGCAGGGAGCCCCAAAACCACCCAGTGAGAGTTGGGGTGGCCTGGGGACCCCCAGGATTCGCAGGAACATTTAATCCCCTCATTAACATCCCCCATTAGAACAATCCATTCTTTCACTCCGGCTTAAACACCCAACTTTTCTTTACAGCTCATTTCATTTATGACTGAGAAATGAAATTACTGTATCGATTTCATGGCAGGCAGCAAAAAAACCCTGGGTGTTCCCTGCCGTAATAAACCCACCGGCTGCAAAGACAAACAGCAAAACCTGCCAAGGAAGGGGTCTGGGCTGCAGCCACCCTGGGGACACACCGGGAATGGCACTGGGGACACACCGGGGACACACCGGGAGCAGCACCTCTGGGAGTGCCCTCCGCAGCCAAACCCAGCTCTGCTGTGTTATTTTCCTGCCCGAATTAAAACCCTCCCTGTGTACGTTTGCAGGGACCCGGGGGCTTTGCAAATCACTCAGATGGAAAGGAAATACTGCTCCTGGTAGTGCTGGTGTGAAATATCCCTCCTGGAGCGCCGCCAGAGCCCGGCAGGGGCTGGGGAAGGGGGTCCTGGTGTCTCTGCAGGGGAAATGCTGAGTGTCCATGCGGTGGTGGAGACCTCGAGCTGATCCTTGGCCACCCACCCCATTAGCATTGGGGTGTGGGTGCTCACAGGGCCGGGATTTGAGTGCTCACAGGGCCTGAATTTGGGTGTTCACAGAGCCTGAATTTGGGTGTTCACAGAGCCTGAATTTGGGTGCTCACAGGGCCAAGATTTGGGTGCTCACAGGGCCTGAATTTGGGTGTTCACAGAGCCTGAATTTGGGTGCTCACAGGGCCAAGATTTGGGTGCTCACAGAGCCTGAATTTGGGTGCTCACAGAGCCTGAATTTGGGTGTTCACAGAGCCTGAATTTGGGTGCTCACAGAGCCTGAATTTGGGTGTTCACAGAGCCTGAATTTGGGTGCTCACAGAGCCTGAATTTGGGTGTTCACAGGGCTGGGATTTGGGTGCTCACAGAGCCTGAATTTGGGTGCTCACAGGGCCGGGATTTGGGTGAATACAGAGCCTGAATTTGGGTGATCCAGCCCCAAAATGTGCCTGCTGTTTCCTTTCTCTCCTGCTCTGCTGCACGGTGGTGCTTTGGGCAGGATCTCAGGGCATCACCCACTGCTCCCAGTGCTCTCCTCATGCCCCCGTACCGTCCCAGGGATGGTTTGGTCACCCAGCCAAGACACCAGCAGCTTTTCCAGCCCCATCAGGCTCAAGGCACACTGTGCTGCCTTGCTGGGAGCGCAGGGAACATCACCAACAACCGCAGCAGCCCCGCCTGACCCTCGGGGAGCGGCGCATCCCGAGGGGGAGCTGAGCATCCCGGGGGGAGCGGCCGGCCGGGGGTGCCCGGGTGGGGCCGGTGGGTGCTGCAGGGAGCCGTGGGTGCTGCAGGGAGCCGTGGGTGCCGCGGTGCCTCCGGGAGGCTCCGGGAGCGTCCCCCGCCACGGGACCTGCCCGATCACGCGTGAGCCCGGCCCACGCAGCAGGTGCCGGCCCGGGGCGCTCACCTGGGGATGCTCACCTGGGGATGCTCACCTGGGGACGGCCCCGCGCACTCACACGCGGGACGCGGCCCCGGCTCCCCTGCCCGCCCGTCCCGCCCTAATTAGAGCCGGCTATCGGCCGATCTAATGCGATCCCCGGGTTAATGAGGCCTCGCTGCGCTCCCCGCGCTTTGAAGTGGGGCTGCTGCTGTCTGACAGCGGCGGGATCCCGGCGCTGCGTCGCTTAACAGCGTTTGTAGCCTCTGTGGGCTAAGCCAAGAATAAAGACTCACATGAGCCTATTTTAATTTAAACTCTTCTGATCTCCCGGCCCAGCCCAGCCTCTGCACAAGAAAACAGCTTCCCTGCATCCCCGGCTGCTGCTGGCAGGAATTAACAGTTACATGGAGGCCTTGCTTTGCATGGACTGAATAAAAATGAAATGTGTGATTAAATCACAGAACAGCACACGAGGTGCCTGCTGAGGCTTTCAAGATGTGGTTTTTGGGGCTGCCAGCACCGGGATGCAGGTTCAGGTGCCATCAGGAGGGGACATGGCCCTGCTTGGTGGCACCTCTGATGTGGTTCAGGGCTGGAAGGTGGTGCCAGGATGAGCTGAAGCTGGGGAGAAAGAGCTCCCTGAAAAACGAAACATCCTGAACAAAACAGCTGCTATGATCTTGGGACAATGTTTTCATTGGGTTGGTTTTGTATTGCAGCAAACTGGAGAAATTCTGAGTTAGCAGGAATGAAGAATTGGGGTTTTTTTATGGATTTATACTTTGGGCACTGGACCAGCCCTCCGCCCCCTGCTCCTCTGCCAGCTCTCATTGTCCCCCATCCACCACTGGAGGAGCTGGGGGTCTCAGCCTGCAGATCCAGGCCTGGCCATGGATTTGCCCTTTGTGGATCCTGGCTAACAGCTCCTGCTCTTTCCAAGCCCTGGGAATGGCACTGGTCACCTCCCAGGAGCGGGAAGGGGACAGAGCCCAGCGAGCCCAGGCCGAGGGGGCAGCGAGATTTAAAGAGAGGTTAAAAGTCTCCTTTTTGTGCCAGCCTGGAAATTAAATGGAGGGGAAAAAACCCTCCCCAACCGCTCCTCTATATAAAATCCATGTATATAAATGTATATAAATATATCTCTCCCCCAAGGCGCGAGGTCCCGCTGAGTAAGTGGATGTGAATGACGTGTAACCCAACACTTGCCCAGACACCCTAATGAATTTTCCATGTTTTCCGTCATTTAGCTTCTAAATAGGCAGCATTCACAAAAACACCCACGCCAGCCCCACAAACCCCCCGTCCTTTCCAGCAGGAAGGCCCTGCAGGAGGATTAACCCCCATGGATGCCCACGGAGGTGATGCCAGAGGGGGAACCTCGCTCTGCTCCACCTGGGTGCCCACAGGGTGATTTTTTACAGGTGTAAGGGGTCCCTGGGGGTGCTGGATGGGTGCTCTGCACCTCTCAGGGCCATCTGGTTCCATTTCAGAGGAACAGGGTTTCATTCCTGTTTCAGAGGAGCAGAATTGGGCCTTAATGATGCTGATTGCTCGTTTGGGCATGGTTCATTAAGGGTTTGATGTGGGCGAGGCAAGAGCCAGGATCCTTCCCCTATATCCTGTGTAGTCTCAGCATTTGTGCAAGTTAAAAGATTATTTACCAAGGCAGTTTGGACACAACAGAGTCATTAAAACAGAGGCTGGGCTTTGGAGTTTGGGCTGGAATGAGAATAAAACAAGCTTTTTGCTGAGACCTTTGTTAGCTCTGATCTCAAAGGAAATAGTCTTCATTTTTCCTAGGAGATTTTTTAGCCCAAACTCCATGCAATTTAATATCTGAATGCTCAAAAAATAGCTTTTCAAGCTCCAGCTATTTTTTCCCTTTTTCTGTTTTCTGTTGCAAGAGAAAATCCAAACATTCCTGCTCTGACTGCCCCACGCTGTTGCTTCCAGCCCTGTTTTTCAGCTTCCCCCTGGAATACAGGGATCCCTCAGGTATTTGGGAGCCTTTGGGAGAGGCTGATGTACCCCACAACCCCACACTGCTGTGCTGGGGTCCAGCTCTCCCATTTAAATTAAATTGGGGCAAAACCTGTGCAGAAGCAGGATGCAGCAGCAGCACATTGGATGCTGTGCAGGGTAGGTGGCCTGGGTAAAAATATCCCCAGTATAAAAACATCAGCCTTATAAAAATATCACCCATGGAATAACACAAATAATTATAATGCCCACATAAAAATAATGCCCATATAAAAATCACAGCCCTCTGGCTCTCAGGTGCTGGGCACATTTAACACCATCAGCTCCCTGGGCCTCCCATCAGGATTTTAGTGCTGCTGTCCCCGACACATCCTCATCCCCTCCACGGGCACCTGCACCAAACCCACTTGAACCCCATGGATTTCATGTCAGTACAATGAGACCCTTTTTATTTGGCCTCTTTTTTCCCCTCTTTCTTTCTCCTTCTCTTTTCCCACTGCAGCTCTGTCTGAGGCAGCGAGAAAAGCACGGATCCGTTTGGAACAGAAAGTTCCTGTAAATAACAGCTACACCTCGGGGTGTTTCCTCTCCCAGTAGCTGTGGAGAAAAGGCAGCTCACTCTCGGGTTTTCCTTGGAACATATTCCCGCTGGCCAGGGCTGTGGAGCTGGGTACGAGCATTTCTTGTGGTTTGGTTTGGGCTTTTCCTAATTTTTTTTCTTTTTTTTTTTTTTCCCCCTCTTTCCACGCTCACGGAGATGCTGCGGAGGGGAGGCAGAGCTTTGGGAACGGCCCCACTCTCCTGCCCCGGGCTCATGAATAATTCTGGCGCTGAGTTCCCCGGCTCCTCGGGAGCCCGGACCCGCAGCGCCTTGGCATCGGATCCTGTTGTGGGCTGGGATTTTTTCATTTTTGCCTTTCAGCTGTCGTTTGGGCTCTGGAGGCGAGCGCTGAGTGCTGAGGGGTCTGGGCTCGCCCCGCTCGGGGATTTGGGTCCTGCTGGGTTGGTGCGGGGTTTTTGCGGCTGGGACGGCGCTGACAGGAGGAGGGCGGGAGGCGATGCAGGGCTGGCACACAGCAAGGCTGGCACACAGCTGGGCTGGCACACAGCGATCACCCTGCCAGGGCTGCCCGCGGGCACGGACAGCGCTCCACATCCCTTTAAATGGGAGAGCTTTAAATGGGTTTTCAGCGAGCTCAGGTCCTCCCACCCCATCCCACCCTGCCTGCCCACCCTTGTGGTGCCAAACTGCGGCCAAGAGCACCGGAGCTGGTACTGGATGCTCTGAACGAGCCGAAAATCAGAGCCTGGAGAAAGAGCGGCGTGAGGATGAGGAGCCCGCCCCGCCCCGGCGAGAAGTGAGAGGCGGAGGCGGCGGGGCCACTGCAACCATCGTTTATTGATCCACATGGCATTGACAGCATTACAGGACGGCCCGAGCCACGGCCACGGCCCGCGGAGCAGAAATGACCCATCCCAGAAAAGCAGAACCGTGCCCGAGCCGGGGCTCTGTCCCCACGCCGGCCCCGCCGCTCTCAGGGCACCCAGAGCCGGGAGGCTCCTCCAGCCGCGGCTTCCCCGCTGGCTTCTCCAGGAGCAGACCCTCCTCTTCCTCCTCCTCTGCCCTCCCACCTCCCCCCTCCCCAGTGACAAGTGCTACAGGTTAAAAATCGGGCTACATATTAAATATAGGGCATTACCTTCAAGTAGGGCTGGGGTTTTACACAAATAACCACATTTTTTTTGGTATCACTAGCATTTTGTTTAATGTCCGTCGCAAGACACCATTAAAAAACCCAACAATTTTAGCCTTCTTTATCTACAAAGATCTCTGATCTCATCTCCTTAGTCTGGTGATCTTTTACCCTGCACATACAAGTATTAGAAGCATTATTAAGAATCGTATCCTTCAACACAATTAAGAATTATATTATTATAACAAATAAGACCAAAAATTAGATTTTATAGTTAAATATTCTGTGAGCCAGACAAAGGGGCTTTACTGTACAAGCGATTGTGCATTCTTTTTTTTTAAAAAAAGCAAATTATAGTGCAAAGCAAAAAACATTGGCCTGTCTCATGACCATTTGCATACAACAGAGGTGCATCTATTTACACCTTCACATGACAATATGTCATAAAAACAACATCGTTGCCGTTCACTTTATTATTTTCTCTTTTAAAACTCACTACCAACAGTCTTAAATTAACCTACAACTACGAATGCCTTGTTTCCTTTGTGCTTTCAACCAGTGGGACGGGATGACAAATGCAAAAAGGCATCAAAACACAGGCTGCCCTGTCCAGCTCCAGAGCCGGCGAGCGCCGGCGCTAAGGCAAGTGGAGGTTGCAGTTTTGCTGGGGTAAGGCTTTAAAAAAATTATTATTATTATTATCATCATTATTATTATGATTATTATTGAAAAGAGTTGTTCTTCGTTGCTTGTGGAGCTCTGAGTGGTCATGGCAGCTCTCCAGGGCAGGCAGGATGTGCTGCTCCAGCCTGGCCATGGTAGTGCAATTGCAGCGCTCTGTGCTGAGGGTGACCGGCTGCCAGCTGGGAGCTGGGGACAGGTGACAAGGCTGGGACGCTGTGGCTGAGGCACAGGGGCCAGGAGGGCAGCTCTGGGCCTTCGGTTTGCTTGTGTTTATGGGAGGAGTGGAGGAAGAAAGGCGCGGTTACTGGTGGCACTGGGGCTGTCCCCTGGCTGCGGGCAGGGCTCTGCATGGCACTGGGTACTGAAGTTATGGATCCCCAGGAATCTGTCTGCACGAAGAATCCTGAATCCAGCCCCAATTCTCATGCCAGCAGAGGGCACAGGTGGCCTGCAGGAGGTGACAAACCTTGTGCCAAGCCCTGAGCTGGCCTTGGAGGAGCCCACAGCCGCCTCCCAGCATGGCCCTGCTTGGCTGCAATCTCTGTGGTGCCAGCTCTGAGGGTGTGTGGTGCTTGGCAGACCTGGATCCTGCAAATGCCACCTTGAGTGCCCCCTCTTCAGCTTATTCCTCTACAGCAAGATCCCCGTGCTGGGGTCACCTGGGGAAGGACAGGAGGGTGAGGGCATGGAAAAGGCTGCACAGCATCAATTCACAACATTCCCACCACCAGGAGTAGAAACTGCTCCTTTCTGCAGATCGCAGAGCTTTCAGGATGAATTGACACATGTGAGTCAAAATAAAAAATTGTGTAATCCTCTCTGGGTGAGAACATGGGAAAGGACCAGAACAGAATTAGAATGCTTTGCCACCAGCTGTGAGTGTTGCCACTCAGAGGGGACGGAAGGAACATGTGGAAAATGGTGGCAAGGCTGTGCCAAAGGCTCCTGAGCCCCTTGGAAGTGCATCTCAAATGTTTTAGATAGTCCTGAATGCTGCCTTCACTTCAGCCACCATCACTGAGGTTTGCTGAGGGGAGCAAAGAGCTGAACGGTGAGGTCAGGACAAGAGAGCAAACAAACAAAACAAAACATCTCCACAAAAAGTACATCTCGTGTGTAAACATGGAGGAGGGGTCAGCCAGGCCCGGGGTCAGCCACGTTACTGATTGACAAACGACGACACTGACACCAAAATGAACAATACAACTTGTGTCGTCAACAAATAATAACAATAATCACATCACAGCTCTTGTTCACATGGCTGACTGAGCCCCAGAGCCCCTGGCTGTGCTGCAAACCCCACTGCTCTTTGGTGCTCAGGGACCCTTCACCAGCGGGGAGGGAAGGACAGGAAACAATGGGGATTTTTTCTTTTTTTCTCCTTTTTTTTAAAGCTAAGTTCGGTCCTCCTGCACTGGCAGAGAGATGGCTTGGATGACTCCCTGGTGTCTTCTCTTCTCTGAACCATTTTGCAGAGGAAGGGTGAGATTCTCCTCACTTCTGAATGCTTTGTGTGGGGAAGAGGTGCGAGTGAGATGAACGAGAAGTGTTCTGCAAGTACCAAACATCTGATTCCACACGTCCTTGGGGTTTTTTCCCTATGTACAATCCACATACCTAAAACATACGGAAGGAACCACATCAAGCGACACATTCAAGCCTCGTGGGTGTTCACCTTGAAATGTAACGAAGGTCTTGGTTGATCTTCGCTTGATGTTTGCATGCAGAGCATCCTTAACTTTGGGTTTGGAAGACTTTGGTTTAACTTTTCCCTTGGCATCACTTTGGTCGCTCCCAACAGGAGCCACGGCGGCTGATTGAGTTAAAGACACGGGTGCCCAGCCGAGCTCCTCCTCAGTAGGGTCTCCAGACGGACTCATCCATCCTGCCCGTGGTGCTCATGGTGGTGGGGGAATTGCTGTGGCTGCCGTCGGCGTCCACGCCGTCGCTCTGCGCGCCCAGGCTGGCGTTCATCAGGTTGTTGCCCGCCGAGGCGCTGGTGCAGGACGAGAGCATGCGGGTGGGCGAGCGCTCGCCTCCCGCCACCATGGAGAACTGGTAGGAGCCCGAGGACGTCCCGTAGTACAAGTGGTAGGGAGAGGGGTTGGCCTGGAAGGGCCCGCTCTGGTTCTGCGTGGAGCTGGGGTACGGGGGCGGCAGGTAGGTGTGGTGGAAGCGGGTGGTGGTGGGCATGCTGGTCATGCTGATGCCCCCGATGCCCGTGGCCGAGGGCGCGGCGGTGTAGGGGAAGGCGGCGGACATGGCGCCGGGGTAATGCATCCGCGGGTCGGAGAAGCGCGTCTCCGTCAGCGCCGGCAGCGTGGGGAAGGAGCGCTCGAACTGCCGCGGGTCCGAGAAGGGGCTCAGCTCTGACGTGCCTGCCGGGGTGCAGGGGGAGAGGGGTGGTTAGAGTGGGGATGCCACGGGACACAGAGAGAGAGAAATGGCGAGCGTTTCTCGCAGCGGCTTGTGAGAAATTTTAGGGAGTTGGAAAGATGTGATAACCCGTTGAGTATAAACAATTTGCAGGTGGTGTTTTTCTACTTCGTTTTTCTGTTCCTCTGAAGGACAGTGGGTGAGGAAGGTGTTTTTGTTAGCCAATAGATTAGAACCTATTGTACCACTCTATAAAAACCACACGGTTCTTTTGAATAAAGCCTTCTTTGCCTTTTCTACCATCCTGCCTCTCGCCTGTGCAAGAGGGACGTTAGAGCATTCCCAAGGAATCAGAAGGGAAAGCACCTCTTGGGTCTGCCAGGGAAAAGACTTGAGTGACTTAAATAAAAACCCTAAACCCGTTTGTTTAAGTTGCTCCCATTTCCTGTCCTAAAATTTGTTGTTTCCTATCCAAGAAGGGACACGGCTAAGCTGACTTCTCTTAGGGGTCTATTCATCTCGGGCAGATTAAAGCAGCACGCCCCATAAACACAGAAAAAAGATGTTTAGCCATGACATCAGCTGTGTAGTAAATAAATGGAGGCAGGCCCCAGACGGCCGGGCCCTGGGATCATCCATCCCTGCTGTATACACACACACACTCACACACACACACACGGAGACAGGCAGGAAAAGCTGGAGCCCAGACCAGCCTGCTAAGCCTTCTTGTGGGTGGCCTGTTTGTGCTGATACCATCAGGGGATGGAGCTGATAAACACACAGCTGAAAACTCCCAAGCCAGGAGCCCCTATATCCCTCTGCTCGAGTTCTCTGTGTATTTTTCTCCTTCCAAGAGGATAAAGAGAGTGAGAAATTCAGGCTCTGTGCTGGGGGAAGGGAGACTCAGGGCAGTGGGAATGTTCCTCAGCTCCATTGGATGATGGAGCCCCCCACGCCTTTTCCTGGAGGTCTAAACCCAAAGGGGGTCTCAGCCAGCTTGGAACTGGAAAGGGAGCTTGGCTTGGGATCCCGTCCTCCTGCAGGAAGCCCAGGTTAGAGGTGGGAACCCACAGCAGAAGCTCCTTTGAGGAGCTGGAGCCATTCCTGTGGCTCTCTCAGCTGTCCCAAGGCTGAGACAGAGCCCAGGAACCTCTGGCCTTGGTGCATTAAAGCGGAGAGAAATGAGGTTTGCTCTCCAAGGAAAGTGTCATTCAGACCTCCTCTATTTTCCTCTTGTTAAAAGCAAGGCCTTTCTCCTTTGCTAGTGGGACACCATCCAGCCTCAAAATTGACTTCTTTTGGTTGCATCAGCTGGATTTTGTATCCCTCAGAGCAAGAGAATGTGAGGTGAGTATGCTAAACAGGCCTGTTGGTTTTGGAAATGCATATACATACAAACACACATCCAGAGGATTGTGTGGCTGCTCTGTATGCACAGGGACGTGTGTTTTAGATCTATTTATTACAATGAAGCATTTTTAACTTCTCAGGGCTGGCGTTCCAGGCCCCAAAGCGTTTCCCCAGGAGAAAACTCTTGATTTAATCCCTTCCAGCTACCGAGTGACACGGGCACGCTCCGGAGGAGCAGGTATGGAGGGGATTTGATGTGAACCTCCCTTCTGATCCCAGGTGAGTCCTTCAGCCGTGGAAGGAGAAGGGGAGGATCCTCCCTCCCTCGCCTGCAGCCCTTTTGCGGGCGCCCAGCAGCGCCTGCCTTCCCACGCAGGCTCCACGGAGGGGAAAGGCGGGGGAGCACCTGGTTTGTGAACGTGGCTGTGGCTTTGGGGCGAGATAAGAGAGGAGCAGAGCTCAAAGCAGTCCCGAACCACACTGCTCTGCACACACCCGGCGTTGGAAAGCGCCCGTGGAAGCGGCAGCCCGGCCACAGGGCCGACCCTGCTCCGCGCTGGGCTGGCTGGAAAAGCACAGCGGTGGGAAAAGCGCTCCCAGCCCGATTTCACAGCCCAGCAGGGACCCATCCCAAAGCCGTGCTGCAGCCACAGCGGCTGCCAGGCACTGAGGTTTGAGGGAGCTGAGGTTTGGAGACCAGCTCTGCGAGAAGCAGCCTGACCGCAGCCCCGTGGCGGTAGCAATCCAGCAGCATCACGGCTTGAGACAGGACCGTGGGGCAGAAATCCTGCCTGCACCTGGACTGGAAAGAAAAAGTGCTGTCTTCTGAATGCCTTCCCTCAAACTCAGCAGCCCTGCACTGAGCAAAAGCAGCCTCCAAATCCCTCTCAACCCCCAAAACACTCAGGCTGCCACTCGCTGCCTTCCCAGATGACAATCGCTCAGACCGCGCTCCTTCATTACTTTTCACAGCTCCATAAATAATATTCCATAAAACGCAAATCAAAATCAAACCTGAGCGCTCAGGGCACATTTCCTTTTTCCTCTATAACTCACTCAAAGAGGGGTTTTTTTAGAGGCTACATTTTATTGGCCTGAATGTGCACCGTTTGGCAGTGGGTCCCTGCTACTAATTTGGACAAGAGCATGTAAGAGTGTTAATTACGGGCTCTGTGTGTGATGGGCAAGGCACAGCGAGGCTGTGGGGAGCTCTGCCAGGCTCTGAACCCCCAGAGCACTCTGCAGGGCTGTGATCTGCGAATTTTGATCCTTCAAAAAGCAAATCTCTCAGCGCGAACCCCTCAAACGGAACCCACGCCCAGCAGAGCCATGAGGCATCCGAGCGGTTGTGACCAGCTCGCTTTGATCCTCGCCAGCCTTGGGCTCTAAGTCTGGCCCAGAATAAAGCTCCAGCTTTCCCTGACCGGAAGAGCTCTCAGCTTTTCCCTGAGGCTACAAATAAACCCCCAAACCACTCTAAAAACAAAACCGCGGCGGCCCGGTCCGAGCAGGGCCCGCCTGAGGGGGCCGCGGCCGCGCCGCCAGCAGGGGGCGCCCGCCGGGCCGCGGGAGGAGGCGGGAAAGAGGCGGGAAGGAGGCGGCCGCCAGAGGGGGCCGGGGCCTCGCCATCGCCTCAGGGCCGGCGGCTCAGGGATGCTGCTGTGTCCTGTGTGCTTCACCTCGGGGCTGCCCTCCATCCCATGTCCTTCACCTCAGGGCTTCCCTCCATCCCATGGGCTTCACTTCAGGGCTTCCCTCCATCCCATATCCTTCAGCTCAGGGCTTCCCTCTATCCCATCTCCTTCACCTCAGGGCAGCCCCTCTGTCCAGTCTCCTTCACCTCAGGATTTCCCCCTCATCTTGATCCTTTCCCCAGAGGTGCACCTCTGTCCCTTCGCATCACAATTGTCTCTCCAGTTCAGCATCCTCACCTCAGCACCCTCTCCATCCTGGCTCCATCACCTCAGGGTTTCCCCTCCATCCCATCTCCTTTGCCTCAGGGTTTTCCCTCCATCTTGGTCATCACCTCAGGGCTTCCCCTCCATCCCATCTCTTTCACCTCGCAACTGTCCCTCCACCTCAGCACTGCCCCTTCCATCTTGGTCCTCGCCTCAAGGTTTCCTCTCCATCCCATCTCCTCCACTTCAGGGCTGCCCCTCCATCCCGGCTGCCCCAGATCGGAGCCACACGGCCCCAGCGCCTGCCCTGCACGCGAGGAAATCTCCACTGAAACAACCCCAGCGAGATCCAATTAAAACATGGCCATTAACACCATCAATAACCACCTAACTCAGCAGCAAGGACCCTCTGCCACAGCCAGGATCAAACAGCAACCTGGAGCAAGAAGCTGCTGAGCAAAGCCAGGGAACAAGGAGTGGGCGAAGCTGCATCCTTGGACCTCGCATTCCCTTTGGAATCCCAGCTCAAAATGGGCTTAAAAAACCCCTTCTTGCTGTGCCCTTCCCTAGCACACATCACACACATCTGCTCCGTAGTGCTGCCTCCGAGGATTTACTACGGTTTTCCCTCGCTTACTCGCCGTCCAGCCCCCATTTGCTTTTTTGGACCCTGGCAATCCGAGCTTGAGTACTTCAGTTGTCCAGTTGCCAATCAAAATATTTGAAGGAAATGTTTATTTTCTTCTCGAAATCACACCAGCTGCTGCACTAACTGAATAAGCCCATTTAGCTGTAAGAATTTAACCATTGTAAGAGTGAATTGAGTCCCCCAACTACTCCAAAATCTGACCCAATCTATCAGCGGAAATGTCAATGTTTTGGATGGGAGTTTGGGGAAGTGTGGAATGTGTATTAAATAAAAGCCATGTAAAGGTCAAAGCCCTGATTAGTAATGCCACTGTCTCCTCCTTAGGGCTGAGCTGCCCCGGGGACCGCAGAGGCCGGGACACACCCCATGATTTAATTGTGCAGCTGCAATTTGCACCTTTTGAGGACCCCCAAGTCCCCCCTGCATGAGGGGCCGGATAGAAACATGCTTTGAAAGCTGCTCAGCCCCTTTCCAGATAAAACAACAGCGCTGCAGTGACACAGCAGCTCTCTCTCTGCCTCAGAGACAATACGGGTCTTTCCTTGGGTGGGTGGCCAGGACATAAATGCAGAGAGACGCCCCTGATGGGTGCCAAACCTCAGCTGGGTCATGGTGGCGAGGGCTGGCCATGAGGTGGGAAGGGCTGGTTCGTGAGGCTGCCAACCACAGAGGTTTCTCTGGGTGTGTTCAGCCTCCTCCCTTCAGACCACGTTGGGTTTGGGAGCTGCCTTGGACGGAGTGGAACTGGTCCCTGCACCCTGGCAGGGTCAGGGCTGGTGGATCTGCTCTGAGGTCCCTGAAAGCCTTTGAGATGAGGCAATGAGCCCTGCAGATGGTTTTAGGGATTGATGTGCATCCATCCCTGAGGAGCAGTGGGTGCTGCCACTACCTCCTAACCCAGGAGCACATCTGCTCTGCCTGCAGGGAAGAAAGGGCAGCAAAAGCAACATCAGGACCTCTTCATTGCTGCAATGGCACCCAGAAAACCAGCTCGCCCCGGGCACGTGGCAGCACAGCACTGATGAACAGCAGCATCATCACTATCAGATCATCTGGGGCCAGGCAGGGACGTGTGGAACCTGAGCAGCTCCTCAGCACCCCAGATACCACCTGGTCCACACCTTAGAGATGTGGGGAGCACGCGGTGCCTGGTGAACCCAGTCAGCAATAAACCTGAGCTCGTGTGGATATGTTACACAACAAATGCTCACAGTGTGTGAGACACACAGAGAATAAAGGGAATTTAAAGGGAATGTGATAGCCTGGCACTCTCTAAGTGTATAGAATATAAAATATCATCAGCCTGGCCGTAGATCACTGTTCTAATCCTACGCATATGCGTGCCTTGTGAAATTGTCAT
Organism: Zonotrichia leucophrys gambelii; assembly: GCF_028769735.1. Classification (NCBI taxonomy): domain Eukaryota; kingdom Metazoa; phylum Chordata; class Aves; order Passeriformes; family Passerellidae; genus Zonotrichia; species Zonotrichia leucophrys. Next base: position 964,500 of record NC_088192.1, on the reverse strand, counting down.
GAAAAATCTACGCCAGAGGAAAAAGCCCTGCTTTCCTGTCTCACTGCACAATGATTGACGACAATGTAAACACTAATGATACTTTATGCTTCTGTATATAACACACCAGCATGTGTGTGACAGTGGGAACACACATTCCTGCTCTGGATATACCTTTGGCTGTTTTTTCTCTCCTCACTTCTGTCACACTTGGACCACCAGGCCATCTTTGAGCGTTTTTCTGATCTTTGTCCCTCTCCGCTTCTGACAATAACTCCATGTGGGAGCAGGGAGAGGCAGGTGGGCAAGAGAAGGAGAGGATCTCCATGGGAAGGTGCCCGAGATGCATGTGATCTGTGAAGGCCCAGCTCATCTCTAGAGAAGGCGCCGCTCTCCTCCCCGCCCACGCATGCATGCACGCTCTCACGCCTCTGTCACGTATGTTAGCAAGTTCATTTGTTTCCAAGTCAGGGCCAACTAAAAAAGAAAACGGCCCCTTCCTCTCAGCCCACGTAAAACAGAGCAAAATATATTTTGGGGGAGGAGGGGAGGTGTTGAAAAAAAAAGGAGGGTGTGAACAGCATCCGTTGTTACACGCCCATGGAGCAGGGCTCTGTATCTGATAGAACCAGCTCACAAACTGGGTGCACGGACTTCCTCTGCAGTCTGAAAAAAAAATGCAAACCCCAAACCAAAACACAACAACACACAGGTCCTTATCACAGCATCGCCAGGCGCCACCTCAACACTGCCAAGCACGTTTGCTGCTCAGTTTTGTGATTGTCCCCGTGCACTCACACACGCGGGCCCAAACCCACCGTGCTGAGCAGCACAAACCCAGCCCCTGGGTCCTCTCCCACCCCAAATACGCTGGGCAGCAGCAGAGCAGGGAAAATCCCAGGTGTTCCCAGCTCGGTGGATCAGGCACCACATCTCAACCTCCTCTGCAAACCCTTCCAGATCCATTGGGATGCTCCAGTTCTCTGGACCCATCCTCCTGGGAAGGACCCTGCTCTTAATTCCAGCGTGGATTTATGCAGGACCAGTTCAGCCCCACGTCCTGTGCCTGCAGTGTCCTCCAGAGCTTACATTAGCTCCTCTGCCTCGCCGTGTTTACCCCCTCGATGTATTTACACGGAGCCATCGGCTCCGCTCCCCGCCTGCCCTTTGCTAGACTAAACAAGCCCAGCTCTCCCGGCTTCCGGCACAGCCTCGCTCATCCCGGAGCCCTGTGCCCGCATCCCCTGCCCGGCGCATCCCGCCGAGCTAATGAATAACGGTGCTAATTGGAGCGGGTGGGTGGGCTGAGCGCTCCCCTCCGCCCTGCCCGCGCTTTGCTCTTTACCTGGATTCAAAGGGTATTAAAACAAATTAACAAGCCCTGACTACATAAAAGGAAGCTGCTGGATTTACAACCCAGCCTGCAGCTAGACCACCTTGCCTGCTGAGCAGGTTTGGGCCAGGCCACGGCTGCCATGGGAATCCCACTGCAGAGGGGTGATGGCACAGAGGGCTCCAGCGGCCAGGAGAACAGCTGGGGGCTCCCCATCCCGCTCTGAGAATGGCACTGAGGATCCCAGCACTCTGGAAAATCCAGGATGGCACCCTGAGGCAAATTCCGAGGGATTCCTCGCTGTTCTGTAGGGATGCAGCGCCCTGAGCTGTGGCTGGCGTTGGCCACATGTCCGTGGCACGAACGCAGCGGTCGCGGGCGCCTGGACTCTGTCCTGGGGGAATCTCCTGCCCAGCACTGCTCTGTGGTTCATCTGTGACAGTTCCATGCCAAATTCACTGGAGGGACATCACAAATGCAAAGGAGAGGAGCAGAAAAGCAGTTTAAAGATAGACACAGAAGCCTGAAAGCAGGCAGGAAACCCATCTCGAGCGTGTTCCTTCCTTTGAGGCTGAAGCTGAATCCCACAATATGTTTTCTTCCCACTAATGCTTGCCTAGCTTCCTTTGGAAACAATTTAGTCTCTGCCCGTGGTAGAACGTTTTTATCCATTAAGAAACGGATATTTTAAAGAAACCATAAGTCAATCTGGACAGGGATTAGGAAGCAGCAATTCAGTGTATTTGCTGGGCCCATAATTCAGGACTTAACCTCAGAGCAGCCACGTTGCATTTCGGAAACAATAGGGGCACTTGCTGCCCATGCCAAGAGGCTTCTTAAAAGTAATGTAATACTTTAAAAATGTATATTTAAAAAGAAAAAGAGAGAGAAAGACTTTATTTTAAAGGCATATGATGGAGCATTCTGCTGATGATAAAAATGTTGTGCTGGCCTGAAATAATGGATTGGGAATGAAGCTGAGTGAATTCCAGATCAGGGGATCTGAGACTTCACCAGTGAACACAGAGTCTCCCAAAAACCATTCTGCAGGCACCAGGGCTAAGAGAGACTTGCAAAAAGATATCACATTTACTATCCTCCCTGTGAAATCAAGGGAGTTTGGCTTCTCTGGAGCAAAAACAGGAGTGTGCAGGGGGACATGAAGTGCATCAATCAAAACAGCTTGCTCTGGTACCGAGGAGATCCAATCTAAAATCCCTTTGCAATTGTCCTGGTGAGCACAAGGCCCCTCCATGCTGCTGGACAAGGCACACAATTGCTTTTGAGTGGTTGAAGATGTTTCCACCACAGAACTCGGGCGTGGGCGGTCCTGCTCTGCTCTGCTGGGAACAAAATGGTTCAGCCTGAGCCCCTGCTGAAACACAGGCAGGGGAGGACACAGAGAACACGGGGCTGCTCCTGGGGAGGACGTGTGTCTGTCACCAGCCCACCTCCCCTGAGCCAGGGGGCCCCGAGAAGCAGCTGAAGGCAGACAGCAAAAGTCCCTTTAACATCTTGCTTCACTTCTGAGAGCTACTTGATTTTTTTAAGCTAAAAGGCAAAACTGGACTGAAGCAGGCACGCAAGGCTCTGGCTTCGCGTGCCCCGTAATAAGGAACCATTTCAAGCCATCCTAATGACAGCTTGGTGTCTCGCTGTGGGGATGGCAGAGCTGGGATTGCAAACACTCACATTTTCCAGACCTCTCTGGAGAAGCATTGGGCCAAATCCTCAACAGAGGCTCTGCTCTGGGAAGCAGAGCTGGATGGTGATGGGGGTCTGCCTGTCTGACCTGCCCAGCACTGGGCCAGATTCTCATCACAGCTACAGGGGTGAACCCAGAGTTACCCTATTTACTCCCAGAACAGCACAAGAGGGAATGAGATCTGCTGTGTGCAGGGTTGCCAGTGTCCATCCCATTTGGAGACAGGCATGGGAAGGGATCAAGTCTCTGCCCATCTGAGTGGGGCAAGGCAAGGCCAGAGCCACTGAAATACCCTGGCACTGGAGGGAGCAGGATCCCACCCGCTCGCTATCGGAGCCGCGCTCTCTCCTCCCACATTTCCTGGCATGCCCTTCAGAAACCATCGGCTTTCTCCTAGCAGGAGGGTTTTGGTTTGAGACCATCTAACCTCAGCATGATCATTTTACATGGGGGCTATTTATAACCTCCAGGGGCTGCTTTACTGAAAGCCTCTGCGAGTGGCTGAGGGCCAGACCCCACTCCCACTCCGCGCGGCGCCCTTGCCGTGATCTCCACCACAGCCACGGCTTTCCCTGCTCAGGAGGAGAGGTTGGAGCGGGCCAGAGCACACACATCTCCCAGGAACTCCAATTCTCCCAGATAAACACTGTCTCCTGCCTGCCTAAAAACCCAAACTCCACATGCTGTGGAGGTGCTGGGATCCCCCCGCAGCGGCTGATGCTGTTCCTGAGCATCCCAGCTCCAGCCTGCTTTTGCCAGGAGCGGATTAGGAAGTTTATGCAAACTGCTTGGTCAGCAGAACAGGGAAGCCAAGCACCCCTGGCACACGAGCAGAGGGAGCCGGGCACTGCTGGAGGGAAAAACCTCCCTGTCCCCCTCTTAATCCCTGCACAGGGATGCTAAAAACATTAACCTTGGGAAGCACCCCATGGAAGATAGCGGGGGCCGGATGAACCCCAGCCTGCCCACGGCCCCTCCCTGCTGGTATCTCATTCTGCTTCCCACTAATCGGCCTCTCCTGTGTGTTACCCAAGAACGTGCCAAGTCGTGAGAATTACAGGCCTGTTAACTCCCGTGTTGTTCTTGGCACGGGCCGGGCTCCACTTGCTCGGGTAAAAATTATGATCTTTGTGAATAAGCCGTGTGTGTGTGTGCGAGAGAGAAAGAGGGGTTTTAAAATGATGATTATGATTGGTCATAGCCAGAGCTGTGTCAAAAGGACAGGGCTGGGATGAAAATGACTGAGCTGCTCCTGCTCCCAGTTACGCTGGTAGGAACCCGCAGTCATTTTAAGACGGTTCCTCCAGCTCTGGACGAGGGAGCCAAGAGCAGAGCGTGCACAAACCGCCTTTTGCAGCATTCCTGGGACTTCGGATTCACTCCGCAGGAATGATTTCAGAGGCTAATTTTGTGTGTCTCCACTCCTGCTGTCACTTGACATTTGGGAATTTGGCAGGGGCGGTAGCTTGTGGCCAACTCCATTTTTTTTCTCGTTGAATTTGTGTCATCACCTGACTCTTTGCTCCAAACGGCGCTCTTTGGGTTTCTGGCACTGCAGGGGGCTGTGCTAATTTAAAATACAAATCTTTTTTTCTTCCCCCAAGAATCTCTTTCTTTATGATGAGGCCAACAGGACAAGCCTAGAAAACTCTTTCTCTCTCCTTCTGCTTTTCTTTTTAAAAAACCCAAACGATAGTCCTACACAAAATGCCCTACACAAAATGCCCGTGTTCTTCTCATAAACCTTGCTAATATCAATGAGAATTCCTAGCGTGGGGATTTGCATTTCAATGAGAAAGAAATTAAATTTTCTCTGTAATTTTGGGTTGGGAGGAGCGGCGCAGCTTTTACAGTTCGGGTAACATTTTCAAACATGTTTTTACACCCAAAACTCCCTCTTTGCTAATGACACCAAGGCTTTCAAACAACCATATCCCTTCTGAAAACACAGCACGAGGGTTTTGGGAGCTTTTTCTATTAAACTTTCCCAGAAGGGCCTATTCTCACCAAAATTCCAAATACAGACAACTTAAATACTGTTCCTTGAAGCCCTGTTAGTGTTTCTGCTGACTTTTGAAGGAAAAGAACCAGTGAGACTAAAAGTGCATGGAAAAGCAGCACAGAAAAGGACAGGAGAATGATCTCTTAATTAATCCTGGCGACATCTGCCTGTGCAGAAAGACAGGAGCAGCACAGCAGCCGAGCTATTTTAATGCCTTGCTTAGTTTGGACTGAAATTCCAGGATTAGCAGCCTGATCTCTGTCAGGTAGCTCCAGTGGCAATTCCTGCCCCTGTCCTGGCAGCGAGCTGCGGATTCCTGGGGAACGCCCAGGGACTGGGGCGCTCTTTGCCGCTGGCAGATGTGGGAAGAGCAAAGCTCTGTGTGTGTGTGTGTGTGTGTGTGTGTGCCTGTGCAGGTGTGCATCCGTGTGGGGAATTATGCTGGAGCTGGGCGAGGGATCACCACACTTGGCACCCACACAACGATAAGAAACCGTTGGGATTAGCATGTAAAGCACGGAACACCCTCCCTGGCTGATGCATAACCATAGCGCGGCTGCCTTCATGTCAGAGGAGCTGCTGGGTTCAAAGGGTGCTGCTCTCACCTCCCTCGCACTCCTGCTGCTCATTTGTTCCTCAAAACCCAGACCTAATGGTGCAAAAAGTGACTTAATGGGTGCAAAAAGGCTTCCAAGGTCAAGAAATCTACGCAAACCCCTCCCTGGCTCCTTAACCAGGGGAGAGCCGGACTCCAACTCTAAAATCCCATCCAGATTGTTCCCACTCAGCCATGCCAGGAGCACGAGGGTCTGGGGTGGCACTGGGACCCCCAGGTGGTTACCTTGGATCGGAGTTTGAGCCTGGGAGCCGAAGTGGCTCGGGGTGCTGAGGGATCCACGGGGGTTGGGTGTTGTCGGGGTGACTCTCATGGACTGGCGCAGCCGTTCCAGCTCTCCGTAGCGGTCGGTGAAGGGCTTGGCTTGGTCTTCCAGCTTTTGTCTGTGCCCTGGAACATGATAAAAGAGTCTGGTATCTGATCAGCTCCCCTTTGGCTGCAGCAGCCTGGTTACACAGGGAGCCAGCCTCTGTCTCTGTGGTTTGCTGTTACTCACACAGGATAATGGGTGCCAGCCCCGGCAGAGAGCAGCTCCCGGGGCAGGTGGACACACAGTGACCCACAGGGGAGGCTCCAGATCATCCAGAAAGTCTCCAGTCAAGGAGCTGGATCAGGATGCCCCAGCCTGACCAACATCCACCAGCCCTCACTGACTTTGAACACAGAGGGGAGACGTGCAAGGCAGGAGAAACCATGTCCTTGCAAAGTGGGGACTGGGGAACTGGCAAACACTGAATTTTAAATATTTTCTACAGCGTTTGCTCATTGCTTAAAGAACAAACTCCCGTCTTACTCCAGCCCCCTCCCAGCTGTGCCCACCCAGCTTGGTCAGAGCCAAGTGGGGCTGGAGGAGGCACAGGAGGGATGGGATCAGCCCTCGCTGGTACCACACCTTGGCCACCTCACTTTGCTTCTCTCTGTTCCTCTTTCCTCCCCATAAAACGGGCAGACTAATCACCCACCTCCCCCAGGCAGGGCAGCAGCTAATGAGCGTTCATAAAGCACTCCCAGCTCCTTAGGTAGCAGCTGCTGGCACAGGGCAGTAATTATTAAATTTATGCTAATTGTCCCGAGGCGAGAGGCGCATGAAACGCACTTGATACATAACTTTCACATTTTACTGTATTAATCATCGCCAAACAGCTTCGCTCTCTCTGGACCGGGTTCCAGTCTCAGTTACACCCGCACAAAGCTGGAGGGGCTCCAGAGGAGTCAGTGCGGGGTTCAGAGCTCGGCGTCTCCTTGTTCCTGCCCTGCCGCAGCCAGACTGCCCCACAACACCCCCGGCTCCCTGCACCTGCCACGGAGGGACCGTGCCCAGGCGGCACCGCCCCGTCCCAGCGCCCAGGGGCACTGGAGCTGTGCAGGCACGCCGGCAGAGAGGCTGGCAAGAACCCCTTCTGCAGCACTTCAGAGAGCTGGCCCTTATCACATCCTGCAGCCCGACATCCACCAAGCCAAGCTCAGCCCTTGGTGGCTTCTGAAGAAGAAAAGGAAAGCAAAGCAGCGCGTTTAAAAGGCGATGAACGCAGGCACCTCTCACCCCCCTGCCCTTCCCCCTCACATCTGCACAGCTCTGTGAGATGTGTCAGGTTATAGCAAAGTCACAGAAAGTCCCCACACTTCCCCCTCCTTAAATCCAGCGCCTGGTATCTCCTGATGTCCCACTGGCCTGGCTCAGGCTGTGCTTGCTGGGCTGGCTGTGGGGATGCTGGGATGGGAGGGAAGCTCCAAGGGGAGCTCACACTCCCAGCTGAGCTCCACACCTGTCCCAGCCACACATTCCGAGGGGCTTTGACCCCGCTCTACTCTCTCTGCTCCCTCCACAACCAGGTGAGCCCCACCATCCCCTCCAAGCTCTACAATCCCCAGATTTCCAGGGATGTGAGAGTCCAAACCGAGGGAAAACGTGCTGGCCCCAGAGAGGAAAACTTGGGGAGGACAAACCCAGCAGAAAGCAAAACCCCAGCGGTATTTTGAAAATGTATTTTCCCTGCTGTGTGAAGTAAACCAAGGAAACCTCAAAGCAAGACCATAAACGATCTATTCTCATCTCTGTGTGTCCCCAGACCTCAGGCACCTCTGCATTATCCAGGGCCTTTGGAGCTGTGAGCAGCATGTCACATAGTGCTTTCTCCAGGGGTAAAGTGTGTGCACTAAGATGTCTTGTTTTAGCCCACATTTTATTATTTCACTACACATTTAAGCACAGAAAAAGAAAAATAGTGTTATATTTCACATTTACCCAGTTTTTTTGGGCAGAGCTTCGCAGGAAAGCCAAAAACGACTTCAAAGACCAAGTTCCCCAGAAATCTAATGAAAATTAAATTCCCTTCTTCTATCTCAGCACAAACCCTATCCTGTGGTGGTATCTGGCATGTGACAGGGAAAATCCTGAAATAATATATCAAGTGATCTCTATGCTGATAATTTTTGAAAGATAAGTTTTATTTTGCTGATAAGTTTTGAAAGATTATTCAGCCATGCAGCCCCACCAAGGGCTTCATGTGCCTCTATCATGCTGCACTGTGGTTGCTCTGGTGCCTGTGCTGTCTGAACATGGGCACAGTCCCGTGGGCTTTGCCAGCCTGGAGCAAACACATCCAGAAGGGGCTGGTTTGTGGGGAGACCCAGCAAAACCTCCCAAACCCCTCAAAGTATCTTGCTGAAAAGAAAGAGGAAAACTTGACGCAAATCTAAGTGAAGACAAACACAGGGGTGGTGGGATCAGGCTCTTCCCAGCCAACCTCCAGTCTGTGTCTCACCTTGTCCCCATGTGTGGAACCTGGCAGCCCCAAACCCTGTGAAACAAGGCAGAGAATGAGTTAAAAACCACCAGCTTGGCCTGCCAGCTCTCTTTAGCTCAGGCTGTCTCCCCAGGACTTCCTGCCGCTTGTCACTTCGGGCTGGGGACGTCAGACTTTGTCACGCAAGACAGAATCGCTGTTAATGGGTTTCTTTCATCAGAACAACCTGAGCTTTTTAATTTCTGCAGCGGTTGGCTTCATTAAAAGCCCTTCCCCATCTGCCCACAGCTGTCACGGAGAGGAAACCAGCGAACAATGGCTCATACCTTAGAGAACAGGAAGGTGGTTTCCACCTTCACCCAAGCACTGACTCAAAGCCTCCCGAAGCCAGTGGGTGGATTTTCACTCGACTTCAAACAGCCCCAGCCCTCATCCCAAAAAAAAATCTGTCTGAGAAGCCTTAATCACCCCAACCTGTGAGTTTTGGGGCACAAAAGGCACTGCTGGGGTTGGAGGTTCTGCACTGCATTTCCAGCTGGGCCACCACTGGCTTGTAGGTCAATATTTATGGAAACAGCAGAGCCCAGCATGGTCAGATGGTGGCAGCTCCTGACCTTGGGCACTCCTTGTCAGCAGCGCCAGGGTTTTAACGCTGGATCGGGTTTCAGAATCTGTTAATTCTGGTATTGAACCTGACATGATGTAAACATTGACAGATCACCTAGGATCCTGATGTAATAACAAGATCTGTATCAGCATATCAAACAAACTATCCCGTTGAACACTTCCCAGCTGGAAGAGCCAATGTGAATTTGACACTTTAGGCCAGTAATAAGAAGCATACTGGAAGTTTTGGGTGTTTCCTTGGAATGCAGACAGCGAAGCAGTGTGTGCCACACGAGCTCAGGCCCTCAGAGCCATGATTTAAAGACATGCTTTCTGCATTAAAATATTTCAAAGACCAAACAGAGTCTGCTCTTCCTTCTAGGAGTGTGCAACCTGATGTGGCTTCCCAAGCCAGGACCAGGATGGGGTTTCCAGGCTGTGGAGGGGGAGTTCCAAAAGCAGCTGATTTCCTCAGGTTACTGAGATGCAGAATATTAAATTGAGCAAAGGAAGAAAGGAGCTCCAGGAACTTCATGGCTCGAGTGACACCAAAATCCCAGAGCTGAGAGATTTGATTAAAAAGAACTCTCAGTGGGGTGAGTGGGAGCCCCAGTTCCCCGATTTCTCTGCAGATGGAGTTAGATGAGAGCTGAGGAGCTGCAGAGCCGTGCTGGGCTCAGGGCTGGGTGTCACGCTCAGCCCCAGCCCCCGGCAGAGCAGATGTTGGGAAGTGGCTTGGCCCTCCCCGGGAGCCTGGCTGCGGAATGCTGGCGGCAAGCTGGAGCGGAGGAAACGCCGAGGGACGCTCACGAGCACACACACACACACTGCAGACCATTGCCTCAGCCCCAGACAGCAGGAGACACGGCCAGGAGAGGGTGGCATGGGCTGGCACAGCAGCCTGAGCCACACTGAGCCCCCTTCAAAGCATCCGAGCATCCCCCTGGCATTCCACCATCCTCCCACCAAGGCTGTGCTCAGAGATTCCCAGCCGAACTCCGGGGCTGAGCCAGGCTCACCAGGAGCAGTCCCTGCACATAAAGCCTTAGTCTCTACACGTCCGTGAGAAGGGACCACAAGAAAGGAATCAGCAGTGGATAAAACTCTGTCTCAATGTGCAAAACACCTTTCAAATCCCTCCCGTGGCCCTCGAAATAGGTACTTCAGAGAGACACGCCAGTCCTCTGCAGAGGCTGGAATTTTTTCCCAGTCTGAGTCTCGGCTAGACTATCAAGTCCCAGCATGTGCTCCAGAAAGAAGCCACATGTGAAACTCCCGTGTTATGGGAACAGCAGGCCTGTCCCTTGCAGCCAGAGCTGGGCTGGTTTCACCTTTGCACACCTCTAACACAAGGCAAGAACGTGGCTCAGGCTCCACCTGGAATCCCACCTCCAGCTCCAGACCTGCATGGGAAATGCCCGGCCAAGGAGAATTTGGGGGAGCGCCACTGCCAGGGAAGGAGGGAGGGAGGACAGTGCAGGGGAAGGAGGGAGGACAGTGCAGAGCTGGAAGGGAACTGGAAGAGACTCAAACGTGACGCAGGATGACGGAGGTGCCCTCAGAGCCCCAGTGAGAGCCAGCCCCGCTGCTAAAATCAGAGCCCAGGAGTTCACAGGAGGGAAACGTTGGGAGGCACCGTCCCTTGTGCTGCCGAACAAAGTCAGGCACAGATAACTCATTATTCACATGTTTGAAGTGGGCCTGCTTACGCCATTTGGAAGGAGAATCAGTCACGGCCGGGCTTTGCTTTGGTTTCCTCTGGCTTTCGTGAGACACTGCTGCTACTGTCTTTCTGCAGCTCGGGGAGAAAGGGGAGTGTGGCGCAATGCGCCCCGGCTCGCTTGTCCTGGCACAGCCTTCACACCAACAACCAAAGGAAAATAATATTTAAAGGGGTGGGGGAGAGAATTAGGAAGGGAAAAAAAAAAAAAAAAAGAAAGAAAAGAAAAAAAAGGCTGCTAATTTATAAAGCTTTTTTAGCTGGTGGTGGTCTGAGATGAATTGGCTGCCTCTAAAAGGATGAAAATAAATATCCCTCTTTTTGAAGGAAATAGGCTGGCCCCGGGCCAGCTGGCAGGAAGCACAGAGATATGTTGCATTTACAGTAGGTTTTTTAGTGTCTGAAGCTCCAGCAGCGGGAGAGATGTTCGTTCTAGGCAGGCTGGGATTGATTAGGAGGCTTTGGGAGCCCCTGATCTCCTCTCACTCCTGGGTTAGTGCTGAGACCTCTCCTCTGCCTCTCTCCCTGCCCACCCTGTGCCCACCCTGATAAACCCTGTTGGGGCCTTAGATTGTGCTGGGAGACCCCAAAACTGAGCCCTCTGGAAGGAAAACAAAGCAGGGCATTAATTTAAACAGAAATCCAGGGTAGTGCTTCCAAAAGCTCCAGGGACCCAGGAGCCGTGGCCCATTCCCAAATCAAAGGGAACATCACGCCCAAATTTCCACACAACTGCAGCTCAAATGCCTGAAGGACACAGGATCCCTATTCCCAGGGTTTCAAGAGTCTTTCTGGATTTGCACAAATATTTGAAGCCCTTCAGAAGACAGGGAAAGCTGAGGGTATTCTCAGCAGTGGGCAAATTTCATCAGGTTTAAGCATTCAGGCCACTTGTGCCTTGCTGAAAATCCCCACCAGAGCTTTCCCGGCTTTTTCCATCCAGAGCAAGAACTCTGAAAATCTGCCCCTGAGACTGCAGAGTGAGCTGGGTGGGGGTTAAAAGTTGTGATTTACAGATATGAAAGCTGCAGCCCGGGTGTCACAGCGCAGCAGGTGGGTGCACATCTGCGGGAAATCGGGCAGCTTTCAGAACAGGGTGCAAAAACCACCAGCCCCGACGGCCTCTCTGCCGTCACTCCCCATTCCAGGAAGGCAAAATTCACTCGTGGGCTGTGATCTGCTTCTCGTGGAATCAGGCAAACTCCCTGACTCCGAGATTCCTGAGCTGGGTGCTGGGAGGAAGCAGAGAGATCTCAAGGACATGCAGCTGGTATTGCCTCAGCCCCGGCTGAGATCAGATTTTCAGATTCCATAGATCCATGGAGAGCTGCCAGTCCCTGTGAGCTCCTGCTGCTATCTAACAACCTGCACTGGGACCTACCAGTAGAGCTGGTTCCTCCCAGTTCACAACCTGTTCCATTAGGGCCAGCACATCACATTCCTTGGGGTGACACTGGTTGAGGACACCGTGCCCGGGATGGGGAGGACCAGGTGCTGGGCTCAGCCCTGTGCAAGGAATGTGCCGTGGTTCAGCTGATGGAGCTGAGATGTCCCTGCTCTGTGGGGAGGGAGCAGCAATTTGCCAGCCTGGCCTGTGCTGTTGGGAACAGACCTGAATTCTCCCAAGGTTTGAGGATGCTGAGTGCTGCTTCTCCCTGCATTTGAATACTGATCCCCTCCATCCCAGGACTGAGCTCCAAGCTCCATCCCCAGAGCCTGGCTGGTGTTATCCTGCTGGATATTTACTTTGGATAATAGCTGGATAATAGCTTTGCACTGGCACAAGGAGCCCCAGAGCGACGGCACCTGCACAGCACCCTCATCTTCATCCTCATCCTCCCTGCAATGCTGCTCCCCAAAGCCAAGGGAGCAGAGCTGACCATGGGGAAAGGATTCCCTGCTGCCACATCTGATTTGGAAAGGGGAACCTCCCAGCACAGAGGTTCCCATCCCACTGCCACCATCCCCAGAGGCTGGGAGGGCACCAGGGGCACTCCCTGCTCGCTGGGTCCCTCTTCTTCCTCGCCTCTCTGCCCCGCTCCCACCACAGCAGAGACACTGGAAAGAGTAAGAGAAAATAATGCAAACTCATGTCTGAGCCCCTTCCGCTGCAGGAGGAGGTTTGTGATTGATCTCTGCTGCCTGCAGGACAGGTGACTGCGCTCCGGCAGCGGAAGAGAAGGGTCATAGGAACTCAATTTCATTTCACTCTGAGTCAAATCCTCTTCCTCCCTCTGCCACATCATTAAAGTGATTGGTTGCACTGATAAGCCCTTTCTGGAGGGAGAAACAAGATGTGTCCTGCCTGACATCTGATGTGATCTTGTGGTTTTGGTTTGATAGTTCTGGTCCTTTAGCTCTTGTCTTCCCTGAAACGAAACTTGTCTTTTAGCACTGCCAATTTTTTCCCCCCTTTCCTTTCCGATCTGTGACTCTTCGCTGTGTCCTCCCGAGCTCCTGAATCCTGCCTGAGGGAGCTGGGGCCACGCTGCATCAATAACCCTGCAAATCCTCCCCCCAGCCTCCTGCACATCCCTGCTGCCCCCAGGAATCACAGACAGGTAAACTGAGGCACGGGGTAAATGCTGCTCCTTTGGGAAGGAGCGAATCTCACCAATGGCCTTGCTGCACTGCTCACAAAAATCCCTTTTTGGTGCCACCTGCATCCCATCCCAGCCCACTCATCCTCCTGCACAGCTCCCTTTGGATCACGCCCCTGCATCCAGCAGGAATTTCTTTTGTTGTGTGTTTGAATTTGAGTTCTTGTTTGTATTTGAATTTCTTTTGCTGCCCCTTTGAACAGCCCCTGACATGACCCAACACCGAGCACCACCAACATTCTCCTGGAAAAAGCCTCCAATGCAACTTAACCCCCCAAACATCCTCAGTGACCACCAGATCCCACAGAAAACCCTTTTGGTCAATTTAGTCTCTCCCAAATTCGGGATCAATGCCCATTTCTCCGTTCTGAGTTATTTCCAAAGCCACCCCAGGGCCAGGTTTGCCTCTTCCACCCTAGCAGAGAAGCGTGCCCTGGGGTTTTCCCAAAGCTTTCAAGAGCAGGAGGTGTTGCAACCAATCCCAACAAAGATTCCTTTGTAGGACGCAAGCAAAAATAATTTCCCTGTTCTGACTCCCAATATTGCTGCACTTAGGAAATGTTGGATGTTTTCAAGTGAAAAGATTCTGGAGTTGTTAGGCAGCAGGCGATTGGAAAGGAGAGACGGAATTTACTGCATGTGGCAAATAAAAGAATTAGAGGAGTGCATTTCCTGGAGCCCAGATAATTTCAGCTCTGTGATTCCCTTTGAGGCTGGAACACAGCCCCGAGCTGCAGCACCAAAGGCCCTGGTGACGCTTGGAGCACTCTCAGACAGCTTTCATCCCTGCTCTGCTCTGCCCAGGGAATTCTCCATACCCTGGTGTCCCCTGGGATAACCACAAGTCCCACTGAGATCCCACTGGGGCTGGGGTCTTGCACAGCCCCACCACAGAACCCAGGGCCAGGCTGGGTTTGTCCCTGAGGGGGTTTTATCCACCCTGCTGCCAACGCGGGGCATCCCAGAGGGGGCAAATTTCCCTGGGATCAAAACGTGTTAGAGATGGGAAAACAGGCAGGGAAACCTCCTTGCTGTGAGCCAGCACCGATCTGCAGAGGCTCCTGCAGGAATTGGGGAGCTCCAAGGGTCCCCCAAAGGCTCTTGTAGGAATTAAAGAGCTCTGAGCCTCCTCCAAAGGCAACTGCAGGAACTGGGGAGCCCCAAGGATCCCCCAAAGGCTCCTGTAGGAATTAAAGAGCTCTGAGCCTCCTCCAAAGCTCCTGCAGGAATTGGAAGCCCAAAGGCAACTGCAGGAATTGGGAAGCTCCAAGGATCCCCCAAAGGCTCCTGTAGGAATTAAAGAGCTCTGAGCCTCCTCCAAAGGCAACTGCAGGAATTGGGGAGCCCCAAAGGCTCCTGCAGGAATTGGGGAGCCCCAAGGCTCCCCCAAAGGCTCCTGCAGGAATTGGGGAGCCCCAAAGGCTCCTGCAGGAACTGGGGAGCCCCAAGGCTCCCCCAAAAGCTCCTGAAGGAACTGAGGAGCCCCAAGACTTCCCCAAAGGCTCCTGCAGGAATTGGGGAGCCCCAAGGTTCCCCCAAAGGCTCCTGCAGGAATTGGGGAGCCCCAAAGGCTCCTGCAGGAATTGGGGAGCCCCTAAGGCTCCCCCAAAGGCTCCTGAACAAACCAAAGCCCTTCCACCCCTCCAGCAGGAGAAGCAGACACCCACAGGAGCTGCACAGCTGCCATCCCACAACAGCAGAGGCTGGAGCAGGGCTGGGATCACCCCAATCTCTGAGCAGCACCCCAAGAACACCCAGGGGACGTGTGAGGATACCCCAGGGCAGGCACACAGCAATGCCACAGCTCCAGGATGGGCACACACAGCTTCCTCCAGCAGCCTCAGCCCTGCCAGGCCTCAGGCAATAGGGAAGCCATAAAGGCCACTCAGGATTTCCTCCTCTTCCTCACCAGGGAAGAGGACGGGGCTCCAGAAGTGGGAAATGGGCTTGTTTTAAGTACTGAGTATTAAATTAGAACAGATTACAGCAATATGACATGGACAAATCACTGCCCAGGAAGAGCTGAGGTCATTTATTTATTGAAATTATCTTGGATTGATTTTGTTGGGGATTTTTTTTTTCTCCTATTTATTCCTTCTTTTTGCCATTTCCCTTTTTTTTTTTTTTCCCTATTCCCAGACAATCTGGGAACTGTCTGTGTATTTATTTCTAGCTAAGGACAAGCAGGGGAATAAAACAAAGCCCTCAATAATACCCAAAACTATCACCCCACGGGAGCACTTCAGCACCGAGTCTGCTTTCAATTACAGAGAACATCTCCAGCTCAAGTTTTACGCAGCCCCACGAGGGAGCCTTTTGGCCAAGATAAAGATCTGGAATTGGACAATACTGGCACAGCCCACCCCTGTCCTGGGTCTCCACTCCAGCTTCTGAGAGGCACAAGACTCTCCAATGATTTATTCCCCAAGCACTTCCCAAATTTCTGAGGGTGAATGTGCAGAAAGCACAGGATCTCTGGGTCTCTGCCTCAAGGTCCAAAAATTGCCCACAGGAATATGGGAACAGGGGATCATTTTGGCCCTGCTCCTCTTTGGCTCCCATCCCATAACCCCACTCCATCTTCCTCATCCTCAGCTATTTTAGGCTGACCCACACTCGTCTGCCACCCAGTAAATCCCAATTTCCCCGTGTTCCTGGACTGGGAGTATTTTATTTCACCATCTCCAGGTTCCTGGAGCTGCCATCCCATAGAACATCATCCCAACCTTCCCACAGCACTCCCAAAGCAAGATTTACCCTTTCCAGCCCATCTTTCTCACAGGTTTTTGCTTTTTTACCTCATATTCAAGCCAAGAGCTCACAATGCATGGGGTGAGGGCAACCAGCACCGTGGGGACAGCGATGGCACAAACACCTCCACAGGAGGGACAAGGGGGTGCCACCCCCAAACTCCTCATTTCTGCACACCCCAAACCGCTTGTGTCTGCATACCCCAAATTGCTAATTTCTGCACACCCCAAACTGCTCATTGAATTTCTGCACACCCCAAACTCCCCATTTAATTCTGCACACCCCAAACTCCCCATTTAATTTCAGCACACCCCAAGCTGTTGTGGTCGTGCAATATCCTGTTTTACTTCTCCATCCCCTCACCCCTCGCGAGTGTGCCCTGTCAATCAGCTAACATACCACAAGCTCTGTATTTCCCTAGTACCTTGAGACCTGCCCTTCACCGGTTGTGATCACTGCCCCCCCTTCCCCTGTCCTGAGCTAAATCGAATGAGACATGCGCTTTATTCTTACCACATGCCCGTGCAAACGTATCTTACTCATGATAACATCTGCTACCTCACAAATCGCTCCTTCTTTTCTTCACCATCGCCAGAAGCTCTCCCCTGAGAGAACGATCCTTCTGTCCCCCTGCACTTTGCCGCCAGCCATGTACCTCTGGGTTAAACACCACAGTGCTGCCTCTGGCCCAAGCAGCGAGTCAGAACTGCCAGCACCATCTAACTGTTATATTGGGATACATACTTCCAAACAAGCCCCCATTTCTCACACCCCAAACTCCCATTTAATTCTCACACCCCAAACTCCCCATGTCTGCGCACCTCAAACTCCCCATTTAATTTCCGCACACCCAAACTCCTCAGATCTGCACACCCCAAATTCCCCATGTCAGCACACCCCAAACTCCTCATTTAATTTCTGCACACCCCAAACCCTCGTGTCTGCTCACTCCAAACTGCTCAAGTCTGCAGACCTCAAACTCCCCATTTAATTTCTGCACACCCATCGCACAACCCAAACTCCCATTAATTTCGCACACCCCAAAGCCCCCATTTAATTCTGCACGCCCTAAACACCTCCATTTAATTTCAGGACACCCCTAACCCCCCATGTCAGCGCACCCCAAACTCCCCATTTAATTTCTGCACACCCCAAACTCCTCATTCAATTTCTGCACACCCCATTGAATTTCTGCACACCCCAAACTGCCCATTGAATTTTAGCACACCCCAAACCCCCCATTTAATTTCTGCACACCCCATTTCTGCACAGCCCAAACTCCCCATTGAATTTCTGCACACCCCATTGAATTTCTGCACACCCAACCCCATAATTTCTTCCCCCATTATCATTCTGCACATCCCAAACCCCCATTTATAATTTCTGCACTCCCCATTGAATTTCTGCACACCCCAAAGCCCCCATTTAATTTCTGCACTCCCCATTGAATTTCTGCACACCCCAAAGCCCCCATTGAATTTCTGCACCCCCATTTCCCAGCCCGGAGCGCAGCCCGTGAGCTCCCGTGGGAGGGAAGCCCTCTCTCAGCTGAGCTCTCAGCAGTCTCAGAGCCCGAGAGCAGCGGCGGTTCCTGGAAACGCCTCGCTCGGGGGAGGTGAGAAGCTTTCCCACCCGCCGGCTACGTGACAGGGCCAGGGGACAGCCACAGCCCGGGGACAGCACAGCCGGGGGGCACGGAGCCCTTTTGGGCAGGGAAAAACCACAGGGGGAACCTGGGGCTGGGCAGGGTGGGCTCGGTTAGAAAATACTGCAGGGACGAGGAGGGAGAGGGGATTGAATTGTTGTGGCCACAAACCCCCTTGTGCTGTCCCCCCTTGCTCTGGGGACACGTTTCTGTCCCTTGCTGTGGTCACACCAAGCAGGGACATGAGCAAAAGCACCGAATCTGTGATGCGCAGCCCAAAAATGAACAGGGCAGGAGGCACCAACAGCCAGCACATCCATGGGGCTGAGCAGGGAATGTGGGGACACAGGGACCCACAAATCCTCCTGGTGTCCCTTTTCTCCCCAGCAAGGACAGCAGCAACAGGTGGGAGGCAGAAAGAAAGGATTCAATCCAAAAGGGAGTTAGAAAGTGGGCGGAGGGCAAAATGGGGGGATTTGGAAAAAGGGATTTGGAAAGTGGGGGGAGAGGAGAGCAGGGGGATATGGAAAGTGAATGGTAAGCAAAAAAAAAAATAGTCCAAGGGGGGGAAAAGGAATTTAAAAGGGGAAAATAGACTTTGCACAAGAGTTCTGGGCAGAAAGGGGCTGGAGCTGCGAGAGGGAGAAAGGAAAAGTGAGAGGAGAGAAGGTGAGAGCCTTGGGAAGGAAAGGAAGGAAAAGGAAGGGGAAGGGAAGGCAGCAGGTGGGTGTGAGGGGAGCCCTGGGGATGCTCCCTTCTCCCCAGGAACACAGGGACACAGGAAAATTGGGATTTACTGGGTGGCAGACGAGTGTGGGTCAGCCTAAAATAGCTGAGGATGAGGAAGATGGAGTGGGGTTATGGGATGGGAGCCAAAGAGGAGCAGGGACAAAATGATCTCCTGTTCCCATATTCCTGTGGGCAATTTTTGGACCTTGAGGCAGAGACCCAGAGATCCTGTGCTTTCTGCACATTCACCCTCAGAGATTTGGGTGAACACCCCTGTGCAGCCCCCAGCCCTTCAGCTCCCCATGTTCTGCCTTCTGGGGGTTATTTTGCAGCAGCTGTGGATGTGAGAGGGCTCTGCAGCCTGAACACAGGCCTGCAGAAACAGGGGGGGAAAAGAAGGAAATTCCACAGGAAGTTCAAATATTTTATTACTTCCTGTTTGTACAAAGTATGTCAACACTTGGCACCCGCTGTGCTATTTGTTTAGAGCCGAGGTGCCAACTTGACAGAACGTCCCTTTTCTTGCTGTCCAGATCCAACCCAGAAAGAGCTGGAGCAGGAGGAAAAGGAGCTCGGAGCGAGCAGGGCACTGGAGGAGCCTGAGGAGGGGATGCTCCGGGGAAGGCAGTGCTGATATCACCCCTGATATCAGCCCTGATATCAGCCCTGATATCACCCCAAGGAGCCTCCCCCTGCTCCCCCAGCCATCCCCATCACCCCCAGACCCCTCAGGAGCTGGGGCTGGGCACGGCCTGGGTTGGAAGCCTCGCTCAAGGGCTCAGATGAAGCCATGGCCAGGGCTGGAGGATGAATGGGATGGCCAGAGGTGGAGCCCAGCCACAGCCCCGGCCCCAGAGCCCACAGGGATGTTGGCTGGAGGGATTTGCTGCAGCTGAGAAGGCGCTGCCCGGGCCTTTCCCAGGGTACCCAGACAAATGGCCAATTCTTTCCACGTTAAGGATGGGTTTTGTCCTCTCCACCAGCCCCACATCAGCCTCCAGCCCTGATCCTCACACCAGCAGCCAGCACGCACCGGGGCCCATCTTTTGAAGCCAAGAAGGGGAAAAAATTCCATATATTTTTATGCCCACACGTATTAACATACATATGTTAAAAAGTGTATATAGTATTAATAAATATAAATAAAAATTGCAATTCCTGCTCTCACCTCCCACAGCCAAACAAGGCAGAGCAGCCCCAGCCTCGGTGTTTGGCCCAAGGTGGGGATCCCCAGGGCTGTGCCAGCCCCAAATGCCAACCCCAAATGCCAATGCTGGCACTGCCAGGGTGCTGTGCCCGGGAGCCACCCAGTGGCAGGTGAGCCAGGAAAAGCATCTCGGCTTTCCAGGATCATTTTACAGCTGCTGCTTCCACCCCCAGGGTTTCTGCAGAGCAGGGAGGGGAGAAAGGTGTTATTTTATTATTTTTTTTTAATTGGTGTCTTCATTCAAAAGTGCGGCAGGAAAGAAATTCTTTTAAAAAAAATTTTTCCCACTGGAAATTCATGAACCATGAGTTCAAGCCCCAGGGTCAAAATGGGAGCCAAAACATGACCAATAAATCTATGATTTCCTGAAAAAAGTCCAAAATAGCCACAATTTGGGTCTAAACCTTTTCTATCAGTGATTTATGGGTTGGAGGTGCAGAGATGGGGGAGAGATCAACCTCTGGGGCCCACACCAGGCAGGGGCACAAGCAGCAAATAAACCCCACACAGATCTCCTCAAGGAGCCAACACTTCCAGCACAATTTGAGGTCCAGAAACCATCACAAAAATAAAAAGAAAACGCCAGAAAATGCTGTCCCTGCAGCTGGGCTGTGTTCCAGGGAGGGCACCACACACCAGATCCAGCACAAGCTGCTCCATCCCCGATTGCCACGGCCTCCATATCAGAAAACTGAGGTGAGGGATGGGAGCTCTGGGGTGAAATGCTGACATTCAGGAGGAACAGGTGTGATTCACCTGGGTTTGGCTGTCAGGGAGGCCAAACCGAGCTCCAAGAGTAGCAACTATCTCCCCTTGTATTATTATTTATGTATTCCTGATGGTGAGGATGATGATGATGATGATTATTATTATTAGAAAGGCGATCTGATGCAGCTGATAAGGGGCTGAGCCAGCAGTCAGGAGGGCTGGTTTCTATTCCTGACACTCCTGGCAGAGTTGTGAAATTCCCTGCCCAGCCCTGGGGCTGAGCCCCAGCACCCACCACGACCCACAGGTGCCACACAAGGGACCTGCCTGATGTTTCTGCCTTCAAAAAAAAAACCCCACAACAGCAGCGTTGGATTTAGAAGCTGGAATGCAGGAAATCCATCCTCAACAGGCTCCAAAATAAAATCAAGAAAAGGGGAAAATCCTCCAAAGCCCGATGCAAATAAACCCCCCTGGCCCAGGGAACGGCCTCCACCTGGCCTGACATCAAGGGGCACCCATGGCCCGGCGACAGCATCAACAGAAAATGTTTTTGGAGGCGTTTTTGAAGGATCAAACTGCTTCCCCTCGCTGCAGGCACCACGGCCTGACACGCAAAGGGAACAAACTGGGCTTTATAGTGCCGGGGTGCTGCTGGGCCAGCAGGAAGGCAAAGCTGGGGATGGAGCCCCCAGGGACAGGATCCCAGCGCACATGGGGGTCCCACAGGGTAAATCACCCTCGGGGCAGAGGAAACCCTGCGGGCAGCAGCTCCTGAGCAGGTCCCTGCGTGGCTGGAACACCAAAGGCAGCTCGGAGCAGCCCGACACCGAAAGGCAGCCGGGCAGGGCAGCTCCCGGAGCCTCCCTGAACCACGAGGCTCCATCCTGCCCCCGGGAGAGCCTCCCCAGCACAACACAGACGCTTCTGCGGTCGCAGAGTCTCTCTGGTTTCTCCAGGCTCAGCCCCCGGCCGCGGGCGCTGCCAGCCCCAGCCTTTGAGAGCCCGAAAGCGAAACCACGGCGGAGCCGAGGGGAAGGAGCTCTGTGCCAGGGCAGGCACCGCCTCAGCACCCGGGGAACCTGCTGCATCTGTAGTGTAATCAGCCAGCAATCAGCCCCCAAAGCCGAGCACACATCTCTGGTTTCATAACCCCCCAGTCCCCCTGTGCAGCGCCAGGCTGGGCCTGGAACTTTTGCCATCGAAGCCTAAAGAGTTTTCCCAACATCCCAACGTGGAGGTGTGAAATTATCCCTCCAAGGTGGGTTAGGGAGCTATAAACCATCCCTCCGAGATGGGTTAGGGAGCTATAAACCATCCCTCTGTGAGGGGATATGGAGCAGGAGGCAGCAGGGAGGGACATAAAGAAAAATCCGAGCAGCCAGCGGTGCCACCCCAACACCATCCCTGAGCTCCGTGTGCCAGCTCTGCTCCCTGCACCCCTCAGGCACGGAGAGCCCGGACCCTGCACCCCCTCCCCACCATGACCAGCGCTGCCAGACCCCAAACCAGCCCCTCACTTACTGCGGGGCTCCCGGGGCCCGTCCACGGTCACTTTGATGGCTCGGTGGTAGGTGGCCACTTGCGTGGGGTTGGTGAACACCGTGATGGTCAGGGTGAAGCTTTTCCCTAAAGACGGTGGGGAGGGAGGGAAAAAAAACAGAAGTGAGGATCCCACATGGGTTCAGCTCTTGCGGGAGAGGCTGGGATGGAAATCCCGCACACTTCATTGCATTGAACGAGCCGTGAGTGCCCAGACACAGCCCTGGAGCTGCAAGGAAAAGTCACCAATTCTCCTTCCCTGCCCTGTCCCCGTATGGGCCCCTCCATCCAGGGCAGCCCCCGGGGCTTTTCCCGCTCGGACCCTTCCCCTTTTCCGCGGTGACCCAGCCCTGGGTGCGGGATCCCCTCGGGGATGCTCCCTTGGGATGGAGCCGGGATCACCCGCACGGATCCAGGGCCCGATCCTGGGCTTGTTCCCACTCGGAGGGAGCCGTGCTCGGCCCTGGCCATGAGGGAACCCGCGGGAGAGCCAAAAACTGGGAACTGCAAAATGGGAACCGAACCCGGCCTGCAGACAGAGAGCTCTGCAGGGACTGTCCCCTCTCACAGCCCTGCACAGAGAGCTGGAACCTGGGAAAGGCTTTGGGTACCCTCGGCGAGGGTTGCAGGGGTGCTTTTGAAGCACCAACCTGTCACCTGTTATGCAAAAAAATTAAAAAAAAAAAAAAAGAAAAAAGGAATGAAGCATTGAAAAGCTCTTGGGAGGCCAAATTTTGCAAGGAGAGCCCCCCTTGCTCCAGCAGAACAAGTTTCCATGCACAGCCTGAAATTGCCTTTATCATCAGAGGGTGTCACCAGCCCTGCGCCCACCCTGACCCCAAACTTTTTACCTCCCAGAGCCTGAGCAGATTCAGCCCAGCCCCCCTGTCCCAGCCTGGCTGTGGCAGAACAGAAACCCCCCAGGAAGGGCCTCAGTTCTCCCTCAGGCTCCCCAAATTCAGCAAACCCTCGGCTGGAGGCTGCACAAACCACTCTGACCAAGCCCCAGCAGCAATCCTGCGGGGTTCCCGAGGTATCAGAGGCCTGAACCCCGGCAGGGAATCAGGTCTAAACCTCGCTGTGATGGATTTCTGCTCCTCCAGCCTTTATTCCACAGATAAAAGCAGCGAGGAGCCACCTCCTTTCCCTTTTCCCCTGGAGCAAGCAGGGGTTTTCAATCCCCGACCATCGGGTCGGACCTGAGAACATCCACAGCAAAGCTAAACAGGATTTATGCAGCTAGGAGGAAAAAAAGGAATAAACCAAAAAAAAAAAAAGAAATTTTCTCCCCCTGAGAACATCCTGGAATTATCCCAGGTGGGAGAACTCCTCTGGTGAGCACGGAAAGGAGGGAATGCGGGTTCTAAAGCCGACAGCGAGCACCAATCCCCGGCTTTCAAACCTCACCTCGGCTCTCAAACCAGGAATGAACAACGCAAAAACCTTCAGCTCATTTTCTGCACAGAGAGGACATTTGGGAGGGCAAAAGAAATAGAATTATTTCATTCTCAATCCCCGAGGATGCAGCCCCTGCTGCCAACCTGCAGGGACGGGATGAGCCCGCGGAGGATCCCAGAAAAAACAAACAATGCCGAGGGTTTGGGGGAAAAACCTGCACAGAGCCAGAACACGGGGTGAGGAGGATGAGCAGCAATTATTTAGGGAATTTGCAGGAGAAAATATTTAGGGAATTTGAAGCCCTTCAAATTCCCTAAATAAATGCAGGCAGCGTGTGGCAAAACCCGGCTGTGAGGCACAGAACCCCAGAGCTGAGCCCGACACCTCCGTGCCCCTGTTTAAACTGCATTAATGGTGATTTATTTATTATTATTATTATAATATTGAATTTTTTATTCTCCCCGTGAAAGAACCTCCCTGGCCCGGAGTCCCTCGCCGCAGACACAAACCCAGCCCGGGCCGGTTCTGCCTCTCTCAGAAACCTGCCCTGAACCGAAAATGATGATTCTGCCCCAGCATCGCTTTGAGTCATTTCCCGCCTTCTCAGGAAGCCGGGCTGGGGTTTCTCATCCCCGCCGTGCCCCGGCAGAGCGGGCTCGGGGCTGGATCGCGGCTCCAGGGGATGCTCGGGGGGAGATTCCAGCCGGGAGAACAGGCGGGGATGCAGCGGGGAGAATTTTCATTTTATACAGCTCAACCTGAGTAAAAAAATCTGATTTTTTTTTCCCCCATCTTTGCCTTGCACTTGGAGATTTGAATTTATTTTTTGAAGGGGATTTAGGAGCGGTTCTTTCCAGCTCACAGCACCAGAAATAATCCCTGACACTTTTTTACTAAAAATACCCAAATTGGCTCGGTTCAAGCGGTGTTTTCCCTAGGAGAGCCTGGCTGCCGGGCTTTTGCAGGCTCCTGCAGCTCGGGCACACGGCAGGGCTGCAGCAGGACCCGTGTTTACCGATCCACACGTCCTCGCTTCGGATTTACACAAACATTTGTACACACACGGGGAAATATTCCAAATTTCTGCCAGAATAAATGAAAGCAGCACCGGGCTGTCGGGGATGGAGCCAAACGAGGCAGAGCGAGTGTGACACCCGGGATAAAAAAAAATTCAATAAAAATTCAATGATTTTTCACAGCAAACTGCTCTGAAAGAGCCTCCGTGCCGGGGAGTGAAATCCACCCTCGGCGCGGCGAGAAAACCCCACGGAGCCGCCCCCAGGGAGCCCCGCTGGGGCTGCTCCTCTCCCAATATGACAAAGCCTCACCCCACGCCAATATGTAAAACAAAAAAAAAATTAAAATAATTAGCGCCCGAGTCCCGCCCGTTAGAGGCAGCGGGGAAGGAGTTTATTCACCCAGGGCTTTATGAGACCCAACTCCTGCTAATTCCGAGCCTGAGAGTGCGGAGGAAGCGAGTTAATAATGAATTCAAGAGTCACGCTGAGATTGGGCTGCGTTCAGTTCGGAAATTTGCGCGAGGATGAAGAAAAAAAAAATAAAAAGGGAAAAAAAGCCCAACCAGAAAGAAAAGAGCCTAAGAGAATAATTGATTACAGAAATGAAAGCTTAATTCATAAAAGAAAAACATTTTCCATCCATCAACCTGCAACCAGTTAAGTGGAGAGTTTTAAAGAAACTGCAACATGGAGAAGGAGCCAACAGGAAAAAGGAAATGTATGAAAGAATGTAAACTATTCAAGTTTCATAAAGAGGAACAAGTAAACAGTTATTACATGCAAATAATTCCTAACATCACTGCTTTTAATTAATGCGGAGAAGTCAAAATATATCTGACACTGTGTGTATACATTTGAAGCCTTTGAGAAAGTGCTGCCATATGGCCATTAAAATATCGAGTTCTTATTCGGGCTCAAAGGCAGCACTGAGGGCTCCGATCTGCAGCGTTTTCATTGGTGAGGAAATGCTGAAATTCTATTTATACCCTCGGAAACGCAGGTACAGGCTGGGCTCCGTGTTTAACATTTCCAGGGGATTTATTTCGCTCTGCTCGGGCGGCACGGACGGATTTGTTTGGAAAAGCCAAATTGCCATCCTGCTTTTCCCTGCCACGAGCGGGGGAAAATTGAGTAAAAATCCCCCCCGAGCAGCCGCAGCTCCCTCCCTGCAGGCCGAGCCCTGCGCTGTTATTTCACTTTAAACTCTCGATTTTCGCTATTTAAAGCCGAGCTGCCAGGTGGGGTTTGCTGCCTCCTGCGTGATGGGAGAAACTGGGGAAGGTTCGGGCTGGGGCCGCCTTATTTGCGTTTAGATAGATTTAGAGATATTTAGATATATTTATGTCTGTATTTTAAATTGTTTTTCATGTGCACCGCCCGTTCCCGACACCTGGGCAGAGAAGGAGCCCTGAGAGGAGCGAGGCAGAGCTGCCGGCGGGGCCGGGGCTGCTCCCGCATCCTTCCCGCATCTTTCCTGCATCCCTCTCATCCTCGGGAACCGCTCTGGGGCTGGGGGGCTTCTCCCGGCAACGAAACCACGGTTGGAATAAAATATTATATAGAATAAAATAAAACAATAATAATTAAAAAATAAACTAACAAAATAAAATTTAAAAATAAAATTTAAAATATAAAATATAGTAATAAAATTTTTAAAAAATAGAGAAATATTTTTCGTCGCTTTTTTTTTTTTTTTTTCCCCTTATAAAAACAAATAAAAGGCCAACCATTTCCTGGCCGGTACCTACCCCTGCCGCTTCTCCCAACAAATCTGAGGTCGTTAAATCTCGCCACTTGGTTTTTCATCACGGCCGAGGCGTTGCGCAGCTCCGCCGAGTAATTCTCGTCGTTCCCCGCCATCACGGTGACCACGGTCCCGTCGGGGACATCTCCGAGCGCCACGACCTGGGGCAGGGCCAGAGCATTTCAGCCTCAGACCGACCTTCAGCGGAGCCAACCTGAGCCGCGCTTCCCCCCGAACCCGCGCAAAAAAACCCCAAAGCAAAACCAAAAGCGGCCCGAGCCCCCGAGGGAGGCGGAGAAAATCGGAGGGGGAAAAAGAGCTCGGAAAGGGTTAAAAGCAGACGGGGGGTCCGCGGGGAGGGGGTGAAGGGGGGTCAGGCCCCGTCGGAAGGGTCTGCGCGTTTATTTTGTTGGATTCGGGAGCAAAATCAAGCGGGGCGAGGCCCCGGAGCTCCGCGTCCGGCCCGGGGAAGCGGCGGCACCGGGGAAGGGCCCGGGGAGGTGCAGGGACCGGGAAAAGGCCCCGATCCCTGCCGGGGAGCAGCCCCGGAGCCGGGGGAACCCGGTTTGGAACCCCGCTCATCCCTCCGGGCTGCCGGCACCCGCCCTGCCCCGCTCCCGGCTCGGTTTGGGCTTCCCCGGCCGGACCGGGGGTAACGGGGATGCCCAGCCCGGGGTGCCCCGGGGAGCCCGGGCAGCGCAGCCCCGCACCGGGGATTCAGCTCCTCGCTCGGCTTTTGGCAGATTAGATCTGCCTTGCCTGCCTCGCTCTCCCTCTCCCAGGAAGGTAATTAACCTCCATCTCATTAAACTTCAAAGTTGCCTGAGAGCTCCTAACTGTACGGAATATCTAAGATGCCGTGACCGCGGGGCAATGCGGAGACTTGATTAAAAATAATAAACTGGGCTATTTGATTAAAAATAATAACCCGGGCTCCCTCGGCGGTGATGTCAGGAGCGGTTTAAAGGGGAAAGGGCGAGCGGGTCGCGGCTCGGTCCCGTCGGGGCTCGGCACTCACCTTGAAGGCGACGGGCAGCGTCTTGTTGCACCTCCAGTGCGACGGCAGCACGGAGCACAAGAAGTTGGGGCTGTCGGTGCGCACCAGCTCGCCGGCGTGGTCGGCCAGGACATCCACGACGGAGCGCACCTCGGGCCGAGCGCGGGCGCCCGGCGCGGCGGCCCCCAGCGCCCCGCTGTTCTCGCCCATCTTACCGCAGGGGAACGCCGTGGACGGGGGAGTGAAGCGCCTGCTGGTGCTCGGGTCTACGGGAATACGCATCACAACGGCGGGCGGCGCGGAGCCGGGCGGGACGGGCGGGCACCCGGCGGGGCTCGGCGGGCGGCGGCGGCGGAGGCGGCCGAGCCCCGCGCTGCCTCGCTCCGTGCCGGCGGAGCGCCGTCCTCGGCGGGGCGGCGCGGGGGGAACGGCGGCGGCGGCGCGGGGGATCGGGACCCGCGCGGCTCCGGGGGTCGCCGCCGGTGGGTGCGCTGCGCTCCGTGCCCGGTGCCGGTGCCGCTCCCGGTGACGGCTCCCGTGCCGAGCCCCAGCCCCGCTGCCAGCCCCGCCGCGCCGCCCGGTACCGTATTTACTGCCGGCCCCGGCGGGGCGGGGCGGCCGTGACGGACGGGCCGCTCTGCCAATAGGAGCCCCGCGACAGGCACTGGCCCCGCCTATCGGTCCTTTCCCGCTGGGCGGAGGGCGTGGCTATGAGCAAAGGGGCGTGGTTAGTACCGGAGTGGGTGTGGTTATGTGTAAGGGGCGTGGTCTCGTTGGGACACGCCCCGGCGGGCGCACGTCGGGGCTCCGGTGGTTTCTGGCCGCCGCCGCCGCCGCCGGGGAGGTTTTGGGGTGCGGTGGGGCCGGTTTGGGGCCGGAGCCGCGGCCGTGCGGAGCGGCTGAGGACACAGCGCGGCCCCGCCGCCCCGCGCTCCCGCGGCCGCCGCCCGCGCCCTCCCCGCGGCGGCGGAACCGGAGCGGCGGTGGCGGCCACGGGGACCACCGGCACCACCGGCACGCGCGAACCCGGCGGGGGATTCGCCTGTCGGGCTGCGCTGGAAACCGCGGCTCCCAAACCTCCTCCTTCTGCCCTCCCCAGAATCGCGACCCGCCCCATCGCCGGCGGTCTCGGGGCGCCCGCAGCCCCCGGTGCCCCCGGCAGCGCCCCCGGGGCTGCGGCTGCGGGCAGGGCCGGCGGCTCCGGCCGGAATCCGTTGGCGAGAAAATTCGTGGCGAAGCCACCGGTTCTGCGGCAGCAAACACAACGAAGGCGGCGGCTCCCCGAGCCCCGCGGGTGCCCCGAACCGGGCCAGAACCACGGGAGAGGAGGTTGCTGTGCCCGCGCTGCTCCCCGGCTGTTTCCCGGTGCCCGGCTCGGTCCTACGGTGTTTGCAGACCGGCACTGTCCGTCACAGAGCAGCCGGCCGGGCCGCGGCGTTCCCGGCTCTGCGTTGCCCGGTGTGGAACGCAAATTTCCTTAAAACAAGCCAAAATAAAGCCCAACACCAGAAAATCCTCCTTTCCCTGTCTACTGAACCATTTTCTTCCTCGAGCCCTCGAGGGGCGAGCCCCAGAATCCCCGGTGCTCCTCCAGAAATAAGCAACAACAACAATAAATACACATTATTTTTAACGGAGGGGCGGCGATACCGGCCCGCGGCTCCCGTTACACCGAGACAAACACCGGGATCCGCGCCGGGACCGTCGAGCCCTCCGGGAGCATCCCCGAGCCCCGCCAGCCCCGGCGCTACCGGCGCTCAAATTCTGCCCTTTTTAGGTGAAAGCGGC
Source organism: Zonotrichia leucophrys gambelii (assembly GCF_028769735.1). NCBI lineage: Eukaryota > Metazoa > Chordata > Aves > Passeriformes > Passerellidae > Zonotrichia > Zonotrichia leucophrys. The sequence continues at coordinate 935,664 of NC_088192.1, read as the reverse complement.
CGCCGGTTCCGTTCTGCTTTTCGCCCCCCGTTCGCCAGCGGGAGGAACCCTCACAAGCTCAGGGGCGGGGGCAGGGCTGCGGGCGGGGCCGGGGTTTGCCGGGGGTCGGGCACGGCCCGTCCCGGTGCCCCCCGGTACCCCCGGCGGGGCGCGGAGCGGTGAGCGGGGGGCGCGGAGCGGGGCCCGGCTGCAGTTCCGCCGTGCGGCCGCGGGTTGGCACCGGGGCTCCGCCGGGGCGGGACGGGACGGGGTGGACGGGATGCTGACACCCCCGGGATGCTGACACCCCCGTACCATCCCGACACCTCCCGCCCTGCCCGCCCCGCTGCTTCTCTTGCCCCTTCCCCCTTCTTCTCTTGCCCCTTCCCCCTTCTTTTCTTGCCCTTTCCCCCTTCTTTTCTTGCCCCTTCCCGCCCCCCGGGGCCACCCCCGCTCTGTCCCCGCCCAGCCCTGGCGGTGTCACCTGTCACCCCCCGAGGCCGCGGAGGGCAGGGGGAGCCTCGCTGGGGCTCTTTGGGGCGATTTGGGGCTGGATCCTCCCTGCAGCGGGACCGGTGGTTCCCTGCTTTCACCGCTTTATCCGTGGCTGTCACAGCCCCGCCACGCACACGTTTCTCTGATCCCCGTTTACACCGGGAGCCACCTGTTGAAGGTGAGGGCATCACCTGGATTCCTCCGAGCACCACCCGAGTGCGCTCCCAGCTGCAGCCCCAGCTGTGCCGGGTACCCCGTCCCGCTGCCCTCCCCAACCCCTCTCTGCCCCCGCTCTGTGCCCTCTCCCCGCCCCGCTCTCCCCTCGGAGTGCCGGGGTGCAGCCTCTCCCCAAACCCACAGCAGGGCCCTGCACGTAGCTGCTGACTCGCAGCAGCGCAGAGATGAGACCCAAACCGCAGAGCTGCGACAAACCAGGCTGCCCACAACCCCAAAAGCGTCTGGGGACATCCCGAGGTGCAGAATCAACCCCGAGGCTGTTTCTGCGAGGGGTGTCCAGCCAAGCAAAGCCGCCCCCGAGCTCGGGACCCGCGGGGCTGTGCCCGGGGAGGAAGGAGCTTTCGTTTGAATTCTGCTTTCCCCACACAGCAGGATCCAGCTGCTCTGGTGCTCCGCAAACCAGGAGATGTCGACACGTGGGGATTATCCCAACACCGCCCTCCCCGCGCTCCCGAGGAGGTTAATAGAGTATCAGACCCGGGATTTGCATGGGCCTCTTTACAAACCCTCCAAAGCTACTGTTCGCATCGCGGGGAGGTCAGCAGCTCTTTAAATCATTCCTCGCTGGGATTACTTCCCTTACGGGCTCCTCTGTAGTTTTTAATTCGTTTGAGCTGCTCTTTTAGCAGCAGAGCCGCCCGTTTCGGCAGCGGAGCAGCGAGAGCAGCGGCTCAGAGGAAGCTTTCTATTAAAAATTCATCGCAAACTCTCAGGAGCTCGGCGCTCAGTAGGGCCGGGCGGGTGTCTGGATCTGTTTTGTAGCTCAGGGAAGGGGATCTGAGAGCAGCACGCAGGGAGGGAGCGTGCAATTCATTCATAAATCAAGCAGCAGATGCCGGGGCCGATGGTGGCAGATTTTAACCCCTGAGTGTCACTGCTCCCACGGGGCAGCCCCCGGCTGGGGCAGCGCTCCTGCGGGAGGAAACTGCGGGGCTCGGGGGGAGCAATGAGGGGAAAGCGGCCGAGGAAAGGGCAGCGGCTGCCCCGACACAAATCAGGGAAATCTCCTTCGGGCAGGGAGCAGCTGCCGGAGCGGATCCAGGACGGCTCGGGGGCTGCCCCGGGCTCGGGGGTCCCGCAGTGTGGGCCCTGCTCAGCCCCAGTCCCAGTGATGCTGCTTGAGGTCGGATCGTGAGCCAGGACATCCCTGGGATCCGACCTCGCTGTGTGGGCACAGCCCTGGCGCTGGGAGCCTCGCTTGGGGCAGCAGCCGAGCAGCAGGAGCGAGGCTTCAGCCGGAGTTTCAGCTGCTGCCAGCTGGGAAAATCAGCCTGAGGTTCCCACCTGGCTGCCGGTGTCATTGGGCAGCACCTGAGTGAAAGGCAGTGTCTGACTACAGCAGGAGAAATCGCCGTCAGTGACACTCCGGACAGCTCGGGGCTTGCCTGTGCTCGCATTGATCCCCATCTGAGTCCCGCAGGTTTTGTGCCAGCCCTCACCTCCACCAGCATCCCCATGGGCACACTGTGCCCGCTGCTCGGGCCGGAGCTGCGGGAGCCAACCCCGCACACCCGGGCTGGGCTGGCCCGGGGATCCAGGAGCGATCCCGCTGCCCTTGGGGGATCCAGGAGCGATCCCGGTGTCCCCGGGATATCCAGGAGCTATCCCGGTGCCCTTGGGGTATCCCGCTGCCCTGGGGATCCAGGATCGCTCCCGGTGTCCCCGAGGGATCCAGGAGCGATCCCGGTGCCCCTGGGGTATCCCGGTGTCCCTGGGGGATCCAGGATCACTCCCGGTGTCCCCAGGATATCCAGGATCGCTCCCTCTGCCCCCGGGGATTTGGATTTGTCACCTCCCGGTCACACCGTGCCCGGTTCCCCCGGGCCGGCCGGGCGTGCGCAGCTCCGGGGAGCGATCGGGGCTTTGGAAAGCTGCGAGGTGAGTCCGGAGCACACGAGTGCGATTGACGCGAGCGCTGTGAAGTCACGACAGCGCCGATTCCTCATTGTCCGGGCCGGGCTGCGCTCGGGGCTCGCTCACATCCTCCGTGCTATTGATAGCGCGGGTCCCATCTGCAACTTCCACTCCTTCCTAAAGGATCCTAATGACTGTCAGATCCTCTTAGTTCTTAATTAATTTCAGAGTTGGGCTGCAAATAGGAAACAAGGCAGCTTTTGCCCTTACGCATATGAATATTACTGTTCCATTTAATGTGGTTATGGGCGGAATGCTGTTATTCATTCCTGCCTGCAATAAAAGCCACATGTTTTTAAAACTTTGCACTTGAAAAAACTTTTAGGAAAGGAACCAAGTATGTTTTGTATGCATGGCATGAGATAAAAACTGGTCATAAATATTCAAAGAACAGTTAGAGCTTTATGCTTGATTTAAACAAGTGAACAGAGGAGTCCGAGGGCTGGGGCAGAGCAGAATGAAAGCCCAACGCTCCTGCAAGAATGTGCTTATGCCGAGAAAAGGAGCCATTCATGCAAAGGTTATGGAGCACCTGAGGACACCTCCAAAAATGCCCAGAGGTGCGGAGCACAACTGGAAACGCTGGGCTTTGTTGGGAGCTGCTCGAGTTCACGGCAGTTTCTCCCTCTCAGGGGGTTTCGGAGGAGCTTTAGGGAAGGGTGAGGCTGCCTGTGCAGGGAGTGAGGGCTCTCCCTGCTGGAGACACCTCCAGCCCGTCCATTCCCCGTGGAAAGCGTTTCATGGGACTCCTGGAACTCCTGGAGAGGCTTTCCCTGGAGCCCAGCACTGCCAGACCCACCCGGGAGGGGACAGAGCCCCAGGGTCCCATCCCATGGCAGGGACAGAGCCCCGGGTGCCGCCAGACCCCCCGAACCCAAAACGCGACAGGGGGAGAAATTAAAAAAAATTCCAAAGGAAAGAGAAAGGGGAAACGTCTGGAAGGTGAAAAGAGGAACCGAGAGGCACATGACGGCAGAGAGAAGCACAAGGGGCAGAGCACAGCAGGGTTTGAGTCCTGGCTGCAGGGACAGGAGCTCGGAGCAGCCCTGTCACGGAAGGGCTCCGGGCAGGGCTCCAAGGCACAGGGAAATCCTCCTGCACGTGCTGAGCACAGCCCTGCTGCCTCGGGAAACGCTGCACGGAGCTGTGGCTGCCCTTGGAAAGCTGCGGTGCTTTGGTGCAGCTGGAGGCAGCACTCGCTGCGGCCCTGGTGGGGTGGGAAACCCAAAATCCCAAATCCGAAATCCGAAATCCGAACTCCAAAACCCAAAATCCCAAATCCCAAATCCCACCCTGTGCATTGCTGGAGGAGGTGTGCCAAAGGAGGTGGAAACCCCAAATCCCAAATCCAAGATCCAAGATCAAATCCAAAATCCAAAATCCAAATCTAGCCCTGTGCATTGGCTGGAGGGGCAGGGGTGCTGCCCAAGGAGGGGTGGGAAATCCCAAATCCCAAATCCAAGATCCAAGATTCAAGATCCAAAATCCCAAATCCCAAATCCCAAATCCAGCCCTGTGCATTGGCTGGAGGGGCAGGGGTGCTGCCCAAGGAGGGGTGGGAAATCCAAAATCCCAAATCCCAAAATCCAAATCCAGCCCTGTGCATTGGCTGGAGGGGCAGTGGCGCTCCCCAAGGAGCATTTCCAGTGCTGCTCCCACAGCCTGGCCCCAAATGCTGGGGTGGTCCCAGGCACAAAGCAGGTGGCAGCACCCCTGGGCAGGACCAGCACCCACACACCAAGCAGCGCCCCGGGGTGTGCTGAGCCCCACGGGCTGAGGGAGCTGAGCTGGGCTCTGCTGTGGAAAGTTCCCTTTGGGGAAGTTGAAGGTGAGGAGAGAAAGTGACCCTTGGGGACCACGATCCCACAGCTCAGCCCCATCCTCAGCAAACCTCGCCCGAGGCCGTGTGTCTGTCCCTGTCTGTCCCTGTCTGTCCCTCTCTGTGGGGACAGGACAGCGTGTTCCCCCCCAGGAGGGTCTGGCAGCCTCCTGGGACAGGCCTGGCTGCTGCTGTCAGACAGGGAACTCCAGTTTCCCTTTTGGCTCGGGTCTCACAGAGGTCACGTCTCGGCAGCAGCAGCTCCACAGGCTGGGCCAGCACTGCCCAGTTCTGCTGAACCCCTCTGTGGGACACCAGAGTGGCCACAGGAACCCAGCCTGGTTCTCCTGAGGGCACCCAGAGAGCCCCAGCCGTGCAGGGCCCCGTCTGCACCTTGCTGTGAGGGATAACGGGGCTGTGCTGCGCCACCAAACCCAGCACAGGGCACTGGAGAAACCTCTGGGCTCTGCTTCCAAAGCCCCTCCTGAGACATCCCCGGGCTGCAGGTGGAGCCTGCCCTGTCCCAAACCTCAGCCTGTGCCATTATTGCCAGGTTAATCTGCTTTTTGCCATTATTCATCACTTTCACTCCTAGAATAACCCCGGGGATGTCATTTCTGCTCTGACTGGATGGGCTCTGGGTTGTGCTTTCCTCAAATTGTTTTTTCCTGTATAAACATTATATTCAGATCCACCTTTCCATGAAGGCTCTCATGGATGTGGCTTTGCCCAACAGGGCCCATCAATGAGCCTGGAGGTTGCAGAGCAGCTCCAAAAAAATCCCCTGAGACGGCTCAGTCTGCAAATCCACCCAACATTCACACGTCCCCTCAGGCCCAGACAAATCCCCAATTTGGGGGAATTAGTCACAGGCTAAAAACGAGGCAGGAGGTGCTTTTCTGGTTCCTGGCTGTGAACAGAGACAGCTCCAGCTCGCTGTTATTTAGGGCTGCTCTGCTGTCACTGTTTGCTCCTCATCCACCAGCTTGGAAAGGGAACTCGTCCCCAGCGTTCAGTGTGAGCTCATCTGGGCTTTTGCAGAAGTTTCTTATAAAAGTTCCTACGCAAGCAGGAGGTGCCTGGGTCAGCTGGCTGCCACCACGGGAGCCTCCCCAGCCAGCCCAGACACGGCCTGGGAAGTCACAGAGGCTCTGGAGCTCTTTGGGGCTGGGGATGGGAAATGCAGAACTTGCCCAGACGGAGCAGGAGCAGCTCCGGGG